>NC_143158.1:9916029-10071106 GCF_041381405.1 Jatropha curcas | reverse complement strand
GTAGATAATTATGTTAATCAACAATCAAATTTAGTAAATACACCTCCAGTATCACCAACAGCTTCAGCCATAACTGAAAATGTTAGTGAACTCCACAGGGAATTAAATGTACTTAATAAAGACGATATAGAAAAAAATTTAATAAAAGAAGTATCTAAAATTAAAAATTTACTTAAAATGAAACAGATATTAAAACAATATACTTTTGAAGAATTAAAATATGAATATTTAGATTATAAAATAAATACTCAAACTGAAGTTAAATTCTTTGATTGGTACAAACTTATTAAAGAAAATTCTTCTAATAAAAGTTTAAATCCAATTACTGTAAGAGATAAAAGACCAGAATGGATAGTAAATGATCAGACAATTAAAAGTGATTTTCCACCTAAAACAATTAGTAAATTAAAACATCAAGATCATGAAATTGTCTGTGCTCCATTTAAAAATATAAGGGAAAATGATATAAATAATAAATTAATTGAACAAAATAATTTTAGTAATGCCAGTTTAATTTGTTTAAATACACAATTAAAACGAATAGAAAATTTATTAGAAGAAAAACCAATTGTTAATGAGACTGTAAAAGGTAAAGAAAAGGTAAAAACTCATATGTTTAAACCTTATCAAATTTCTCAATCTAGTAAAAATGAATTTGTAAATACACTAAAAGATCAATTAAGTAAAATCCAAGTTCGTTCTAACACTACCCAACATGTAACCCCAGAAACTCCTCCTTCATCAGGATCAAGAAATATAAACATGATAGAAGAAAACACCAACTCTGATGTTAGTGAACCTGACTCAGAAAATATTAAACAATTTGAAATCAATCCTATAAATCATCATAGAGAACTAGTAAATCGGGCACCAGACCTAGGTATAATTGATAAACCTAATACTATATCTCAATTTAAATATAATGCTTCAACTATTTATGAATGGAACATAGATGGTTTAAGTGAATATAATATATTAAGTATTTTGCAACAAATGACAATGGCTGCAAATGCTTATAAAACTCAATCTATTATTTCAGATAGAGCTATAGCAGAAATCATTATAGCTGGCTTTACAGGCCAATTAAAAGGTTGGTGGGATTATCATCTCACTGATCAACAACATTTAGAAATCTTAAATTCAGTTCAAGTAAATGATGACGGTGAACCTATTTATGATGAAAATGGTGAGGTAATTCAGGATGCAGTTGCAACCTTAATTCTTACTATTTCATTACATTTTATAGGAGATCCATCTCACATAAAAGATAAAAATGCCGAATTATTAAGTAATCTTAAATGTAGAAATTTAGGTGATTTTCAACATTATAAAACTACTTTTCTCACTAGATTAATGTTAAGAGAAGATTCCAATCAAAGCTTTTGGAAAGAAAAGTTTTTGGCTGGACTACCTTATTTTTTAGGAGAAAAAGTTAGAAATCATATAAAGCAACAATTTGGACAACCTATTCCTTATAATAAATTAACATATGGACAGCTAATTAGTATAATCCAAAAGGAAGGTTTACAAATTTGTCAAGACTTAAAACTTCAAAGAAAATTAAAATATGAAATGCAAAAAACTAAAAAAGAATTAGGATCGTTTTGTAAGCAATTTGATTATAATTTCATATCAAACCAACGATGTGATGGTCAATGTTCTAAAACAACTAAACCTAAAAAATATTATAGAAATAAATACTCCAAAAAACAATATAGGTCTACACCTAGTCAAGATAAATTCTATAGTAAAAAGAGAACAAAACCTTCTTATAAACACAAAGATAAACGACCTTCTAAATCTACAACTAAAACTTCTTATAAAAATTTGACTTGTTACAATTGTGGAAAAAAAAGGGCATACATCTAAATTTTGTAAATTTAATAAAAGATTACATGAATTAAAATTAGAAGATGATGTTTTAAATAAAATTTATGAATTATATATTGATTCTGATTCTTCGGAATCTGAAATTGATGAAAGTGAAAATCAAATTGATGAATTAGGGACTACCACAAGTTTTTCCAGTTCATCCAACAAATCCATAAATATGCTTAGTAAAGATCAAAGTACATTATTACAAGTAGTAAATACAATAGAAGACCAAGAAACTAAAGCAAAACTTCTTAAAAAATTAATTCAAAGCTTTGATAAAGAAAAAGAAGTACCAGATATCACTCCTAAAATTCAACCTAATACTTATGATTTAACCACTATTTTAAATAAAAATAAAGGGAAAAAAGAGAATATTGACATATCTACTAAAGAATTACGCAATGAAATTAAAACTTTAAAAAATGAAGTTCATGAATTAAAACTTCAATTTCAACAGAATTCTAACAAAATAAAAATATTAGAATCTCAACTTATTTCCAGTTCTTCTTCAGAAGAAGACGAACCAGATAATAATTTAAAAATAAATGAATTAGATGAAGATGTAGATTGTAATTTTCTCAATTTATTACAAGAAATCACTTCACGAAAATATTTAGTAAAAATAAACATTCAAATAAATAATTTTGTGATAGATGCAATTGCACTCTTTGACACAGGTGCAGATTTAAACTGTATAAAATCTGATCTAGTTCCTAAAAGATATTGGTTAAAAACTAGTGAAAAATTAAGTACAGCCAATAAATCTAAACTTGAAATTATAGGAAAGACAGATGCAATAATCATAAATCAAGAATTAGAAATAAACACAGTATTTTTATTATCTCCTCAAATAAATTATATGGTCATTTTAGGTACTCCTTTTATAAACCTAATAACACCATACTCAGTAAAAGAAGATTGTATTAAATTCAAAATAAGAAATAGTAGAGCTAGATTAGAATTTACAGAAAAACCTAAAACAAAACAATTAAATTTGTTAAAAGCTCATTCAGTTAAAATATTAGAAATCAATTCTTTAATAAAATCAAAAGAAGAAAATATAAAAGATTTAAATAACAATATCCATTTAAATAGAATTCAAACTCAATTAGGCAGAGATCTTGTTAAACAAAAAATTCAAAATCTCCAAACATTAATGGAAAAAGAACTATGTGCTGAGCATCCAAGTGCATTTTGGGATCGTAAACAACACATGGTAGATTTACCATATGAAAAAGATTTTGATGAAAAAACTATTAAAACTAAAGCTCGACCAATTCAGATGAATCCTGAATTAATTGAGCATTGTAAAATAGAAATTCAAGATTTAATAAATAAAAAATTAATTTGTAAATCTAGAAGTCCTTGGTCATGTGCAGCTTTTTATGTCAATAAAAATGCTGAAATTGAACGAGGTGTTCCAAGACTAGTAATAAATTATAAACCATTAAATACAGCTTTAAAATGGATCAGATATCCAATTCCTAATAAAAAAGACCTACTAAAGAAATTATACAATGCAAATATTTTTAGTAAATTTGATATGAAATCTGGTTATTGGCAGATTCAAATTGATCCTAAAGACAGATATAAAACAGCATTCACAGTTCCATTTGGTCAATATGAATGGAATGTAATGCCTTTTGGATTAAAAAATGCTCCTTCTGAATTTCAGAGGATCATGAATGACATATTTAATCCCTATAGTAAATTTTGTATAGTATACATTGATGATGTGTTAATATTTAGTCAAACTATTGATGATCATTTTAAACACTTAAAAACTTTTTGTATGGTAATTAGGCAAAATGGTTTAGCACTTAGTAAAACAAAGATGGATCTATTCAAAACTAAAATTAGATTTTTAGGCCATTATATTGAACAAGGTAAGATTCAACCTATAGAAAGAGCACTTGTTTTTGGTGAAAAATTTCCTGATGAAATTACTAACAAACCCCAATTACAACGTTTTCTTGGTTGTTTAAATTATGTAATTGATTTTTATCCCAATTTAAATTGCATGATAAAACCATTACATAATAGACTTTGTAAAAATGCTGGTCCTTGGACAACTCAGCATACTCAATTAATAAAAAAGATAAAATCATTGGTAAAAGAAATTCCTTACTTATATATTCCTGATCCTAATGCTTTTAAAATTGTTGAAACTGATGCTTCTAATATTGGTTATGGAGGCATTTTAAAACAAAAAGTAAATGGTAAAGAAAGGATCATCCAATATACTTCAGGTCATTGGACTCCAACTCAATTAAATTATTCTACTATTAAAAAAGAAATTTTAAGTATTGTTATTTGCATAAATAAATTTCAATCTGATCTTTTAAATCAAAAATTTTTACTTCGTATTGATTGTAAATCTGCAAAAGATGTTCTGCTGAAAGATGTCCAAAATCTTGCCTCTAAACAAATTTTTGCTCGATGGCAGGCACTTTTAAGTATTTTTGAATTTGACATAGAATATATTAAAGGCAATGATAATAATATTCCAGACTTTCTAACTAGAGAATTCTTACAGAACCATGGGAAGAAAGAAGGATAAAGGGAAAGAAATTAAACAAAATTCCGGCTCCCCAACTAAAGCTCTTTCTGAGCACTCTGAAGACCTTAAAACCTTAAACACTAAAACCACTCCTCCTAAAGATCTTAAAAAATGGATTGAAGAACTTTCTCAATCTCCCGAAGTAATTAAAGCCCTGCAGGGTATGGCATCCTCTTCCACAGAGGACCCAGGTATGTCTTCTAAATCTAAAGCGATCGTATCCGCTCATGATACGGCTACTCTGTCTCAAACGGTAGACAGTAAAGAGTTATCAAATCCGTTGATGGCTGTGGATTTGCCAAAAATCCAATATAAATCTACTAGTAGTATACATAAATGGTTTGATAAAAATTTATTTGATTTTGAAATCGAAGTTGAGGATGGATATAATCATACCAATCCTTGGCAAATTATAAAAAATTATTATCCTGAGAATTGGTTTTTTATGCCAACAGATTTGTCAAAACCTCAGGCTTATTATAATAATATATTATTAGATACTGAATCAGTCAACATCAAACATACTTTTGATAAAAATGGCATTATTTCTTATTCTTCTATAAAAATAAAACGCGTCATCCATCCTAAGGATTGGCCCGTACCTTCTTTAGTAACACCAGTAAAATTTAAAGGATTACATAAATATAATATGAGTTATAATTATTTTGATTATAAAAAAGCATGGGATACGATATTTTGTCTTCAAAATCCCACCACTACTCATTCATGGTTAATATATTTTGATCAAAATATACGCACTGATTTCAAAATCCCAAATTGGTTTAAACGATGGTGGCAATTTAAGGGAATTTCAGAGGATCATGAATGACATATTAATATGTCATTCATGATCCTCTGAAATTCAGTGTGCCTATATTTATTTAAATCCTAGTAATAATCTTAGTGCTATACATATATATGACTTATGTAGATTGTTCTATATATATATATATATATATATATATATATAGAGAGAGAGAGAGAGAGAGAGAGAGAGAGAGAGAGAGAGAGAGGCTATTTTGCAAGTCGAACGTTCTTTATAGAGTATTGCACGTAAGTCCAACGTTCTTTGTAGAATATTGCACATATCGCAAGAACAACACTTTGATTGCAAATCCACATTCTCTTGGAGGCTATTGCATAAACAACGTTTTGATTACAAATCCACATCTTTAAACGCGTGTGTGTATATATATATATATATATATATATATATATATATATAGAGAGAGAGAGAGAGAGAGAGAGAGAGAGAGAGAGAGAGAGAGAGAGAGAGAGAGAGAGAGAGAGAGAGAGAGAGAGAGAGAGAGAGAGAGAGAGAGAGAGAGAGAGAGAGAGGGGCTATTTTGCACAAACAACATTTTGATTGCAAATCTACATCTTTAAACATATATATACTGAAGTAGATATATCTCCATAGATAGATATAGATTAGTTGTGTTTTGAATTTAAAAATTCAGCTAATCGGGCTAGATTTTACATAGATAATTATTAAAATATTATTAGATTATTTAAATTGTCTAATAAGAATATAAAAGAATTTAAAAATTTCTAAAAAAAAATAAAATGTTGCACAAACAAAGATTTTAAAACTTTCTCTTTGTCTGAAAAATTTATCTGTGCAAATAATTTTTATTATAATTTTTAAAAATTATAATAATTACAAATAAAAAATGAAAAAAAAGTATATTCTTAAACATTTCAAATTTTAAACATTTTTTATGAAAAAAGTTGTAACTATTATAATTTTTAAACATTTCAAATTTTAAGTGTTATCTTTTTTTAAATTTATTTTTAATAAATATATATGATAGGGAGACATTTGAAAATTTTTATTTTATTTTTTAAATATTTGATTCTATTTTAATTATAATTTAAAATATTTTATTTTGGAGAGAAATAACAAATGAAAAAAGTATATTTTTTTCATTAATATTCTTTTTTTTTATTTGTATGATTTGATTGGATATATTTTTTAAAAATATTTTGAAATAGAATATACATAAATATTTATTTAGGAGAGAGATAAAAGAGAAAAAAATATATTATTAATTTTTTTTATGTTTTTATGATTTGATATATATTTTAAAAAATAAAATTTCAAATAGAATACACAATTAAAGTTTTTAAATTTATAAATTTTTACTTTTCAAAATTTATTTTAAATAAAATGAATATATATGTGTAGGTTAGATGAACAGTTTAAAATTTTAATTTTAAAAATATATAATATTTTATTGATATATTTTTAGTATATATAATTGAAACTTTTTTTGTTAGTTGAGTTCTGAAAAGAGTTTTATTCTTAGTTTTATTTTATATTTTATTCTGTATTTTATTTTTGATGATTAAGCATTTTTAATTTTATTGATGTTTTTTCTCTTATATTCTAAATCTGTTTGAAGTGGAAGAAAATAATATTTAGGAAATTGAACAAAAACTAGAACTATATATTTCTATTTTGGGTCATTTTTTGGGTTTTAAGAATTTGTGTATATGTTGATATGTTCCATTTTCTCTCTAATACACTGAGTAAGTAATATTGTCACTATAACCAAAATAATTACTATTATCAATTTAGTTTGAGATCACCTCATTATATAAAAATAGAATTAAGTACATAATAAGTACGAGTAGCTTGTACGGCAAAATATAATATCAATTAACCACTTGTATTTATTTTAATCTAAATAAAAATTTATACTTTAATATTATATACTAACAAAAATTAAAAGAGTACAACAAAATGAATATATAATGAATATAGCCAATATGTAATGCATGTCACAAAAACACTAATATATATATATATATATATATATAAAAGTTCAATAAGATTTGATGAACTTTCGAGCTGAATATCATTTAACTCGAGTTCGACTCGTTTTGCTAAACAAGCAGAGTCGAAATCGATTCAACCCGAACTTTCTTAACTTTTTTCAGTCATGCACGAACAACTTGTTAGACAGCTAGGCTCATTTACACCATTATTTCAAAGTTATTTCTTGAAGCTAGAGAGATATAATTCTTTTTTAAGAACATAAATGTTAATATGACTTTAATTTAGGATTAAAAGTATTTTGATCCCTATGATTAACTGGTACAGACCATCTACCCAAATCGTTTATTTATTTTTCTTTCAAATCCCTGTTCTCATTCGAGCGCTCTCTCCAAGTGGCTGTTCCTCTCGCAAACCTCACTCAAATCCGGCGGAAAACTACCAGAACTTGCTGAAAATCATCACACCGACCAAAATTCCGGCGGAGATCATATTTTCTGCGCCGGAAAACTCAAAGCGCAAACAATCTTGGCACTCTTGAACGTTCAGCGATTTCTCTTTGGGTTCTCTCCTGATCAATTCTCTCTTCTCTCAACTGCTGCGTCTCTGCTCTCTCTCTCGTCTTTCTCCCTCCTGCAGCTACGCTTTTCATTCTTCCGGTGAGTTGCTCTTCTTCCGTTTTACTGTCATTCTCCTTACTTCTCTTGTATTTCCTTGTTCTCTTCTATTTTTCACTAGTTAGTTCTCAAAACTGAAATATTCAATAGCTCTTAAAATGCATTGTTTTCCCAATTTTTTAATTACTGCTCTAAAGCTTTTCTCACTTATTTCTTTCCATATTTGCTGTTTGAACCTATTTATTCTTAATTTAACATATTCGGTTTTGGGCATTGCGTTTCTGATACCCTTATGAAAATTGCTGCCTTTTTGAACTCTTGTTCTCCTTTTCAAAATGATTTTTTTAATTTGATATCTGAATTTATTGATAATTCTAATTGGATACTCAATTTAAGGTAAAAATTCTTATTTTTTTAGAAGTGATTTTGTTTATATTTACTCTTCTAATTGAGAGTTTGCTTAACACTTAAATTGACTCTATTTTTGCTACTCTAAACCTCTGTTAGATTTCCCCCGCAATCAAATTATTTTGCTACCATGATAGTTGGGTTGATGACTATCTGTGATATATTGATCTTGGTTTCCTTGTTTAAATGGCCTTAGCAAAACCTTTTGAGAATTTTTTTTTGTTTTCGCATCTGCTTTTGCTCAATCCCTGCTAAAAGTCATGCACTGATTACTTTTTAAAGTTTTCATGTTTTACTCTGGCTTAACTTTCTTATGACCCCCTGTTTTAGATTATATTTTTATTTTCTGTTGTAATTGTTTTTGCTCCTTATGTTGCTGATTAGTCGTTATCAATCAAATTAAGATAATGATTATTGCCTGCTGCTGGTTTGATATGCTTGTGAACCTAAATTGCTTATTGTTATCTTGCTGCATTTAGCTGATTTGTTATGCCGACTGTGATACATTGCTATGTCTGGTCTATATTGGATTCATACAATAATGATGACTGATTTAGTATGAATTATCATACTGATTACTTATCAAATCCATATTATGAATCCATACTATCATGTGAGAAATCTTTAGAAACAGTAACCCCTAGTTTAGCGGAATCTTATTTCATTCTTTTTCCTGTAGAACATAGTGGATGTCAAATAATAGTAGATCTAGCCCCAAAGTTAAGGATGATGAAAACAACAATTCTAAAGCAGTTGCTGGCAACCCCTCAACTAGTTCACGTGCTGAAACATCATATACATCTGGTTTGAGACGATCGGGTAGAGAAACACCATCAAAGAAGAATATGATTCCAAGCGCTTCAAGTACTCGAAAGTCTGAGCGACTTGATAAGCAGACTTCAACACCAGATTTTAAGAGAAAATCCGAGAGAGTTGAGAAGCAAAGCTCACCAAGCCCTTTGAGAAGGTCTGAGCGGGGTAAGAAGCAATCTTCTTCCAGTTCTTCTGGGTCAAAGAAGTCAAATAAAAGCTTGGGATTATCGGTTACAAAGAAAAAGCTAAAAAAGGAGAAGAGTGTGAAACAGTTAACGCTTGAAACTAAAGAAGTTGGTAAAAGTGAGAAACAGGTTGTGAAATCTGTTCAGGTTGGAAAAAAGAGAATGGATGCTCGTATGTATAGACAATTATTCAAGCAGCAACCAAAGGAAGTCAAATTTGCAGGTAGCCAAGTATCTTTTGTTAGTTTAGTTTATTTGCCTCTGGAATTTGTTTGGAAGTTCATATCTTTGAGAAAATGAGTTACAAACCTGAGGTGTGAGTTGGATTAAAGCAACATCTTGAACTGCTGATTTTTTTTCTTTAAAGTTATCAGGTGGCTCATGGCCGTTTGAGATGCACGGAAATTGTATTTATGTCAAAGCAATGCCGATCAAGTGTTCTCTAATAATCATATGTTTTTACTCAACTCTCTAGGTAATTGCAAGGAGCTGAACCAGGAGGATAAATTATCTCAAGAATGTAGCAGCAATAGTGCAGGTGGTGCTCCCAAGAATGTTGATTGGGGCAACCAATGCATCCAAGGCAAGTTGCAGAAATTGAGAGAAACCTGTGCTGGGAGAAATTCAGAAAGAACTTTGGAAGAATCCAATTTTAATGTAGCAAAACCTGCAAATGAGATATTGGAAAATAATATGGGGTTGGAGGCTTCCCAGTCCAGTCAGAATCAGAGGTTTATGAGGGAAGGTCATCTATCTGACGTTGGAGACAGTGTTGAAGGATCCAAGGATGTTGATTGTGCGCTATTGTCATCTCATAAAGCAATGGCTGAAGATCTGGATGATGTTGCTGAAATGGCAAAGAAAAATTTGGAACCTGAGCTGGTAAATCTCATGTCAATGAATAAAGGGGCACCAGAAAACGATGTTGGGTTGGAGAGTGGTTATAAGGAAACACCTTCAAAGAGAAAAAGAAATGCAATTAATATGGATTCTGGTGCTACTGATGCCATCACTTCTTCTCAGCACAGAAATGAAAATATTGAGACTTGTGCCTCATGTTTTAAGAGGCAAAGGTACTGACTTTGCACTATTCCATTGAGTAGTTTTGTTTCTTTGGTTGATAGTTCACTAGATGATTAATTTATGTAGTGCATTCTGCAGCTTTATGCATGACTGCATAACCTTTTAAACTTGAAGTTGTAAGATCTCGTCTCTCTTATGTATTAGTCATTTTCATTTTAATTGTGCTTATAGTTGAGTAGCAAGTGGTTTTGTGCTTTCCAGTTTCATCTCATTGTCATTTGTTGATTAGCGGCTTACATCGTTGTGGACGGCCTTAAAGGGATGGCTATTCAGAACGCCAGTTTAAATAGATAGTCCACTGTTTATATGGCTATTAAGTTCTTGGGAATATTTGATGTAGATTATGTGGGCATTGGTATAATACTCGATGGCTGCAAGAAATGGACAGAAATGTTTTTCTGCTATTGAATTGCAAACAAATTGTGAATATGGTGATAACATTGAAGATATATTTGGCAGTGATCATTTTACTGATAGTTATAGACTGCACGTGGTATTCTAGCCTCCTTCAATTACTATTTTTATGAAAATTTTCAACTCATAGGACATGACATAGTATCACACTACTTACTTCAAGTATTCCTTGGAATTGGTTAGTTTACTATGTATGAAACATTTTTGAATCATGTAGAATGTAATCCCTTAATTTTTATTGACGATATATGTGTAGCCTATCCCAAGATTTCTGGAATTATGAATTTCTGCATATGGAAAAAAACTAAAGGCTTAATATCGGAATTTGTCACGTATTGCATTAATGATCCTAAGAATGACAACTTTTTTAGTTGCTGCATAACAAAAGTTGTATACCTCTTTGTTTATCCAATGAGTTTTCTACTTCAACATTGCATATAATTTGTCTCAGGTGCATGAGCAGAACTGTTCTAATTTGTGTCTCAGGTGTATGAGCATGGTGGTTCTAATTTATCTTGTAGTTGTATGAGCACAAGTATCGTAACTATGGGTGATTTGTTGTGCAGCAGAGATCCACTTGGGTCCCATACTGCCACATTTTGGATGAGTGTGGTTTCATTAAGCTAAGCATGTAATCTCTATTGTTTTGGGTAATCCTTGGGGTTATTTGTTAGCTTTATTAATTCTTGAAAAAAAGTGCAAATGTGTAAACCGGCAATGTTCTTGCATGGTCTTTCTAACTGACAGTCCCACAAATTTGCCCAAATTGGAGCTGGTAAAAAACAAATATTTGAGATCTATATTTTCTGTTTTGTGCCAGATTCATGGTTGATTTAGTGTCTGCCTCGGTGCCATATATTAATTTTTCAAGTTTCTTTTATTTGCATGCTTTGCAGGGTCAATCACGATTCTGAACAGCAAGACCTTTGCTCTTGCGGCACAAATTTAAACCAGGATAACTGTGGTACCTCTTTAACTGAGGTTGGTTTTTTTTTGTTCTATCCATATATTTATTTAGTTCTTGTCCTTCAGAGGTCTTTAAATGGATTTGAAATATTCTGTTTTTGATAGTATAATGATATAGAATAAGAAGACAGTTTGATATGTTAGCCTTGAGTGCCTAACTGTTTTACTTGTTTTTTTGTTATTTTCCTCCAATGCAGCATTCTAGTACTGCAACAGTTTCTTGTGATTTCAAATTATTATTTTATATACTAAAACCCATCCTCTTGATACTGTTTCTGTAACATGACCGAGGGGATGGTTAGTTACCATTCTCCTTATACTCATCCTTGTACCAGTAAAAAAATAAAAATAAAGACAGCATGGAGCTTTGTTGTACTAGGGAGATAACTGTCATTAGGACAAGACATGACTGGAATGTGGCAGGTGTATGGGCAGTCACCACCACACGGCGTTTTGTGGGTCACATGGTCCATGCAAAATCAAATTGTTTAGCACTAGACATCTTAATTAAATTTCTTTTACGTTTGTTTTGCACATCAATTGAAAATTAATTCAACAACTTACCATAATAAGCACAAAGTTATTGAGTTGGACCAAAAGGTTTATACACTATTAAAAAGAAAAGACTGAATTTTTAATTTTTTGGGACTTTGGAATTAGATAATACCATTATTAATTCAAACCAACTGTATACTTTTACGATAAATTTAGAAGATGTATCTATGAAAATAAAAGGTGAAATAATAACTTCAATTGAATAATAGGATATTTTTGTTAAATTAGATATTGGAAAAAAAAAATTTTTGATATTGGCCCCAAATAATTCTTAATCTAAATTTACAACAAGCATGTAGTTTAAATAAAAGTAAATCAAGGACACATGGTTTGGAAAAAAAAAAAAATTGTAAAATTAACGAATGAAATAATAAAAATTTTATATATTAATACAACTTTATTGGATTAACAAGTTAAAGACTTTCTATAAAAATTGAAAGGTTTGGAAAGTGTATAATTTTATATGGTTGGCATACACTATGTATGTGTCTATGGTACTTAAACACTAAATTATTCTGTATATGGCATATGCTAAATGTTAGATCCTCTCTCAAAAATATTTTGGAGGTAAATATAATTAAAGGTAGTTTTACATTTAATTTTTATTTAAGCATTTTATATTTATATATATTAAAAAAAATATATATTTTTTTTTGCAAGTTTTTTTTTAAACTATATTATACCTAATTGCTTTGTCAACACTTTTCCCTTTTCAAGACGGGGAAAACTTTAGTTGCTTTGCTATCCTACAAAAGCAGTATTATTAAGTGTTTCAAAACCTTAAATGAGCTGAAACAAAATCATAATTTCCAAATCTCCCTTTTATGTGGTTGGATACGTATGTTACTAGAAATATATGTAGCATAAAAGAAACATCACATTTATACACTCCATTTTCTTCTGTCATTTTGTGAGATTGCTATGTTTCTTCTTGGCGGGGGTTATGTCACAGGCCCGGCTACATATCAAATTAGTAAGCTACAGATAACACAACATGACAAATGTTGCCCATAGTGGCAACAAGGGATCATTTTCATTGATAAATCAAGCATTGTGTCAAGGCAATATGTGGCACCTCTTGTAGGCAGGGGGCAGCCACAAGAAGGCCAAGACAATTCTTTAATACAAGTGATGTTGGCTATCAGCACTCCCCCTTACTAAAGCAAAGGTGTAAACTTGAGGTATGGCATGAGGAAATGCCACTATAGTTGAGCCACGACACCCCTACAACACATAGTTGGAAGCTACAATTTCGTCTCCCGTTATGGTGACACTTGTGTCCGTATCTAGTAAGTTTTGCCTTTTCAACTGTTGCAGTCCATTGGATTATACCTAAGGCGTTATGTAGATTCTGGGGAGTCAGACTCATTTTTGCTGAGTGGAAAAGCCACATGGTGGGTGAAATGTGCAACTTCCTTAATTTTGGAGCCTATGAAGAACAAAATAATAGGGGACCTTGGTGTATAATCTACACAATTAAAAAGGGTTAATCTTTTAGTTTTTGAGGAACGTGATATTTGAGAACTAATGAGTTCTAGGTAAACATTCTAATTGTTTCCTTTTCATGATTTAGCTTTTATTGGCTGAACCATCAGTATATACCTTCTATAAATCTCAGAAATTCTAATTTTGATGGTACTTGTGTTTGCTTGTGCATTCCAAGCAATTTGGCTGTGGTCTTACGCTGCATCATTGATATTCAAAGCATGTGAATATTGTTTTATTTGTCCTAGATGAATAAGGTACCTTGTTAAGAATTCTGTCATTGTTCTTATGTATTGCATTAGGATAGAAGGGGAATTGGAAGCAGTGTTACTGAAAGGCTTGACGAACAAGGCATGCCCAACTTGCAATGTAAAGAGTCTACTCTAGATTTTCAACTGGACGGCAATCAAAATACATGTCTCATCTGCAAGCTTGGTGGAAAGCTATTGTGGGTAACTCTTCTTTCTTATTGCAAAAATCGCTTAGTAATAAGATTATTTGGGAAGTTAAACCACAGGTAATAGCATTTGAATACTTTAACTGGGAAATATATGAATATAATAATATGTCAGCATTGATGACAGAAATATACACACCTATCAGAACGGAACGTAAAGTCTGTGGTTTCATGGTCTTTAAAATTAGTCCTTTAATTTTTATTTGTGAATTTTTTGGTGAATTGTGTGATTTTAATCCTTAGGTTTCTTGGCTAGTTACCTATATCTTGGCTATCAATAACGCTGCTACTGTTTTGTGACATGTGACTGTTGTGATTTGCCTTGATATACTTTTTGTGACACAATGTATACATATTATATACTTTGTGTGTTATTCTTTTATGAAATTTCAGGTGTTGTGATGGAAGGGGGTGTAAGAGAAGCTATCATCTTTTTTGCCTAGATCCTCCTTTGAAGGATTTTCCTCTTGGAGTTTGGTATTGTCTTGCTTGTGTTTGGAAGAAGATAAAATTAGGTGTACATTCAGTTTCCGGAGGAGTGGAATCAATCTGGGATACTAAAGAAGTGGAGGCAACGGGTAAAAATGGTATGTGCAAAATATTGTATAATAACTCCGATTTTGGTATGAACTGTTTGCCTAGTTCATAAGTGTGCTGCTTTAGTGCTACTAGTTGTCATGTGAGAAATTATTTAAGTTATTAGATATGCTCTGAACTTTTATTATCAACTTGTGAATGATTGCCTATAATGACTTCTTGCTAAGATGAGATTTCTGTCTAGGATTGCAAGAGAAGCAATTTTTTGTTAAATACAAAGGCCTTGCTCATGTTCATAATCGATGGGTGCCAGAAAGTCAACTTCTTCTCGAAGCACCTTCACTTGTTGCAAAATTTAACCGAAAAAACCAGGTTCAAATTTTTTTTTACTGTTTCCCCTTCCCTTTGCTGGATGGTTAAACAAATTATGAATGGTGACATTATTTGTAGTTAATTGCTTTACTTTATGAATTACTATTTTTTTTTCTCAAAGTTTCTTGTGATACAGAGCACAAAATGGAAGCAGGAGTGGACTGAGCCACACCGTTTGCTACATAAATGGTTGGTTCCCAAGCAACAAGATGAGATTCATCGGGGGCATGCTAATGACGTTTTGGATGGTCATTATGAGTGGCTTGTAAAATGGTGTGGTCTTGATTATGGGCATGCAACATGGGAGTTGGAAACTACTTTTCTGAAATTTCCAAAAGCACTGAACCTCATAAGAGATTATGAAAATCGCCATGAGAGGGCAAAGAAGGTCTGCACGGTTGAATATTAAAAGTCATATGTGTTCCATTACACACTATTTTCCTTTTGAAATTGTTTTAATATTCATGGGCATTGTTTATTGGGATAAAAGGTTCCAGATAAGAGTAGTATCCTTGCTTGAATTAATGTTTTGAACAAATCTTGAAATCTCTATTTTGATCACGCTTCTCCCTCTCTCCTCCCCCCCCCCCTCCCCCAGGTCCTCCTCTTCCCTCTCTTAATTCCATTACAATTTCACTGAAGAAGAAGGAAGAGTCTGCCAATCACAACTTATATAATTGTTTACTTGGCTTTGTGAGTTCTGATGGATGGCCTCATGAGATCAAATTGAATGTGAATTTGCTCTTTTTTGAAGTCAAAAGAATTTGATTGTTGATATAGGAGACATCTTACTGATCTTAGTTACCAAATTTCAAAATAAAAAAGATATTAAGAAAAAGGTTAGAATAAGAATACATTAAAGATATATCACTAGTTAAGGATGCTTTTCAGTTATGTGGTTCTTTTATCTGCTTCTGAGACTACAAACCATTTGTTTTATTTGTTAAGCAGTTAATTTATTTGTTTGTTTTCAGTCGTTTGAATATGATGATTTATATATATTCTTTTTAATCCTATGAAATTATTTTTGTTGGTTTATTACCTGCAGAAACTTGAGATGAAAAAAGTTTCTTCACTTAAATCATTGAAGTTGTCAGCTGACAGTGTAGCTAGGCTTGGTAATAATCATTTGGACTTTGTCAACAATCTTCGTGAGCGTTGGTACAAGGGGAAGAATGTTTTAATTGATGATCAGGTAAGCTCAAACAGTTACACTTTGATTTAAGCTTGTCATCATGTTACTGTTTGATTTTGTAACAAATGTTTGTAGAATACCCAGAGTATCTAATTTAATAATATTCTCTTTACTAAAGAGCAGAATTTGATGCTCGACATAAACAAATTCAGTACCATGTTTCTTTTTGCATTTGTGCTATGCATATATATAACATGCAGAATATTTGGTTCATTCATTCATAATATTATTGCATATTGTTTATAGTGGTGGACCTGGGCCTGCTAGAATGAACAATGGGTTTTGCTGCATTGTTTTCACATTCATTTATTCAGTTTATCATCATGGATTTATGATTATAAAGCCCTTGTTTCATTACCTTTGTGTTAATGTTTCTGTAACATTCTATTTGTTCGTTACTTTCTTCAACGTCTTTCATTTTTATCCTGTAAGCGCATGCTAAAAATATGCAAGTGCTTGCTATGTCTGCAGGAGCGAATTGTGAAGGTGATTTCATTTATTTCATCTTTGTCATCTGATGTCTATCGGCCTTTTCTGATCATCACAACTTCTGCTGCAATTCCTTTGTGGGATGAAGAGTTGTTTCATTTAGCTCCTTATGTTAATACTGTGGCTTACTGTGGAGACAAAGATATGCGACGAAGTATTAAGGCTTTTGAGTTTTATGGACTAGAAGGGGGCATAATGTTTGATGTACTTATAACCTCTCCCGAAGTTGTTGCAGAGGTATACCTTGCAATGTGCATGACTTTTGACACGAGTGTTAAGAGAATATCAGACTGATAGCTTGTCTTTTTTGTTCTTTGTCATAAATGCATTTTTCTAGGTTTACTTGTCATAGCACTTGTTCTTGATTTTAATATATGGTTTTGCAGGATCTAAATGAACTTGCATTGGAAAAATGGGAAGCAGTAATAGTTGATGAGTGCCAACGCTCTAAAATGTATTCACATTTTGAACAAATTAAGAGTTTAAGTACTGATATGAGGCTTCTCCTTGTCAATGGCCAACTAAAGGTGTGTTGTGCGAGTATGGCATTTTTCTTCTGCTTTGCTCTTTAATTCTGCAATCCCCCAAAACACACAAAACATACAAACACAATCAATGAACGGCTTATATCATGCTGGATTTTGCAGGATGGTGTAATTGAGCATTTGCTGTCTCTGCTTGATCGTCAAAGTGATAGAAATAGCTGTGAGGACTTGGTAACTAATTCCAACCACAAGATTGGTAATTCAAAAGAGAGGTTGTCTAAGTTTATTGTTACTGGTTCAAAGCCTGAATCTTCGAGATATGTAGAATATTGGGTTCCTGTACAGATACCCAACATACAACTTGAGCAGTATTGTGCTACTCTGCTTATGAATTCTTTATCACTTTTTTCACCCTCAAAGAATGATCTTGTTGGGGCACTTCGTGACATTCTTATCTCTACTCGAAAGGTTAGTCTGATTGTTTGCATGAGATCTAGTTGTTCTATGATTTGAGCTGTATTGTCTTCATCACATTTGTTCACCTTTTAGTGTATTCTTTTGTGTGCGTCTAATGAGTGTGTCATCTACTGCCGTGGTATTTAGAGAAACTGAAGACTGAGTTTTGAAAATTTAAGATCTAAATATTAAGTGCTGAATAATTTAAGTAATGCAATTCAAAAATTATAAAATTATTTAAAAGCTTATTTACTTATTGTATTTGGTGTAAGTAGCTAAAATTCTTCACTTGCAATTTTAAGTGAATTTTAGCTTAATCAAGATTTTTAAGTGATGTAGATAAGCATTATCAAACAACTTTTAACTGCTTAATGGTGTTATTGAACACCACCTTAGTCAAAATGTGTGGTGCTTTCTACCAGTTCTGCATGGGCATAGAAATTGGTAATTTTCAGACTTTTACCATAGTAGTTGCCCCATGCACATTGTTTCATAAGCTTCAGATTCGAGGTTCATGGTGATTGTTGTGTAGTTTCCCTAGCATTTTTATTTTTTTTTTAACTACAAATAATATTGACATTATGAAAAGCAATATGATTGAGCTGTTTGGAGAACTTACTAATTGGAACTTTGGCAGTATCTTCAACCATGTAATATATTTTTCACCCTGAGCTTTTCCTATGTTCAAATTTGACTTATTTTCTTTGCATCTATTGGAGCTCTGAATTATTTAACCTTTTCATAATTGCTAATGGGAAAAAACTAAGCTATTGGGTTCATATGTTTCTAGTTGCAATTCATGAATGTGATTATTATTGACAGTGCTGTGATCATCCCTACATCATGGATCCACAGCTGCAACCTGAGTTGACAAAAGGTCGTAATGCAGCTGACTTTTTAGATATTGGAATAAAAGCAAGTGGCAAGTTACAAATTCTCGACGCAATGCTTTCTGAGATAAGAAACAAAGGTTTAAAAGTGCTAATTCTTTTCAAGGTATATGCTTCACAAGGATTTGTTGCATTCTAATTTTTTAATTATTTTTTTCTTTTTTTTATTTTTTTTATCTTTCTGGATATTGTTTGTTTTGATCTCTTTCTGCAATATGCTTGTTTGAATTGACGATACCCTGTTCTGATGCCAGTTCTAGGGGGACGTATACTGGAATGTGAATAAAAGTTGTTGACTTGAATGGTATGGAACCCCCCTGAAACACTAAGAGCTGCCATATTAAACTCATGAAGCTTTTTAGCAACTTTATAAGTAGAAAAAAATTTACAAAATGACAGTATGTGGTAGCTGTTAGAGCTCAAGTGGGGCCTACTAATTCCAAGTCAGCAAGTTATATTCATGTTCACCTTCAAGCTTAGTGCTATGCTACTAACTGTATACACTCTAAACCCATTGGACATGATTGGAACAAAATCAGTAACTTATGTCCTAATTGATAAAGTTGAAAGAAAGATAATATTGAAAGGGAACTTCCATTTCCGCAGCTATTATGGTTATTGCCATGGCTTAAAATATTAAATTCCTAACATACCCGTTAAATAAGTTTTTCCTTTTTCTTTTCATTTCATCTCTCTTTTTTTCTCTCTTCAAAGTGTTTGACACTTTGACTGCTACCTCACCAAAACTCGACATCTTGCCTCTGAATCTACATCTAACATTAATGACAACTCTCATGGTAAGGGCAACTTAGGATTTATAATATTTTCGGCTGTGGCAATAGCCATAATAGCTGTGGAAATTGCAGCTCCCTATTGACAAAGCATGCAAAGTTTAGGATTGATTTGATCATTAGTCCGTTCATAAATTATGTTTAATGATTACCTGATGAAAAACTATCTCACAATTGAAGTGACCAGAAATTTCTTGTTGAACTTTTCTTTTTAATTGAATTTCAATAAATGGAATTCAGTAATTTCACATTGATGTTAGTTTTAGATATAAATGGTTTTCCTTGGGTGTGGAGAAAAGTTTTTCTAGTCTTCTATGTGGATCAAACCATTGCCATGATTGCACACAATTTTATGTTCTGTTTGATATTTTAATCAATTTTGGAGCATAATTGAATTTACCCAGTTTTTCTATTTACTGCCTCCCTCTCTATTATTTGCGGACACTGCACTTTGGTACACTTTTTGCTCTTCAAATTTTTTGCAATGCTATTTTTCTTATGTAAGATGTTTTTGGGTGACAGTCTTGTGGTTCTGGGAAGTATCATATTGGAGATATTTTGGATGATTTTGTGCGTCAAAGATTTGGTAAGGATTCTTACGAACGTCTTGATCAATATGTTCTTCCTACAAGGAAGCAGGCTGCTCTTAACAACTTCAATAATCAGAAAGGGAGTTTTGTATTCTTGTTAGAAACCTGTGCTTGTCTTCCCAGCATCAAACTGTCTTCAGTTGATACTGTTATCATATTTAATAGTGATTGGACCCCGACAAATGATTTAAGGAACCTACAAAAGATAACACTTGATACACAGTCAGAACAGTTAAAAATATTTCGTCTATATTCCTCTTGTACTGTGGAAGAAAATGTTCTGATATTTGCAAAGCAAGGTAAGATAATTGATAGTGATTTACAGAGCATAAGCCGACCCACTAGTCACAGTCTACTTATGTGGGGAGTTTCTTATCTATTCAGTAAGTTGGATGAGTTTCACAGTGGTGGTATGTCAGTCACCAGTTTAAGTCCCTCATTGGAGCAGTTGCCTCTCAAAGATATTATCCAGCAGTTCTTGAATGTACTCTCTCAAAATGCCAAGTGCAATGACACAGGCAGCAACTCCTTAATTTTGAAAGTTAAACAAAATTCAGGAATTTATTGTACTGATTGTCCATTGCCTAGTGAACTGAAAATTCAATCAAGTGAAGAGCTGCCCCATGAATTCTGGAGAAAACTGTTGGAGGGAAAACATCCAAAGTGGAAATACCCATCTAGTTTGTCTCAAAGGAACCGGAAGAGGGTTCAGCGCTGTGATGATATACTCAAGAAACCAGAAGATAAGGTTGATGAAATTGTGAAGGGCCAGAAAAAAGTTGCCAACAATGAAGTTAATTTGATCTCTCTTAGACCTGCACTTTCTGCAGGGAATATAGTTGCTGGGGGCAGTAAAGGTAAATATTGTTGATTGACTCGGTAATTCTGTTCATTATCATACTCAAGATGGTCTATCTTGTTCCATTGAAGAAGTGCTTTATCTTTCTTGATTCCTGTATTAACTTTCTCATAGTGTCTCTTGTTCCTTCAGGGAGTTTTAGACCTTCATCACATTTTATGCATAGATCAACGTCTGGGCCAATTGGTCGTCTTAACATCGGCCATGGTGACCAAGCTTTGACGGCCAAAATTTTGGTTAATAATTTATCAGAGGTACGAGGAGCTGATGAAGGAATGAATTTCCCTGATTTGCAAAAGAGTCTTCATCTTGGTTTAAGGCCACGCATAGCAAAACTTTGTGAAATTCTACGTCTCCCGGTAATGCATTTCATTTCCCTCCTAAATAAGTTAATTTGCAGTTCATGTTTATATTTGTTTCCCATCTCTAAACCTTTGTTTGGATGAGTAGAAAACAAGGGGAAAAAAATAGAGGAAAATAGGGGGGAATTATGATTTCCCCTTGTTTAGGATGGGGAAGAAAGAGTGAAAGAAAGATAAGTGTTATTTTCCATCCAAATTTTTCTCTCCAAATTGGAGGGGAAATAGAAAAAGTTATAACAATGTGCCTGTGGAGGAAAAAGGAAAATAATTTTAATTTCCTCCTATATATATATACACAAGGAAGGAAAATAAAAATTTCCCTTTTTCTTTTATTTACTTCCTCATTTTCTTTTTCCCCCCTACTTTCTTTGCTAAAAGGAAAGTGTAAGGGATTTCTTTTTCTTCTTTGTGCATGTGATATGGTATAGTGAGTTGGGCATTCTATGTCATTGCTGCTTCTGCTGTGCTTGGTTTTAGAATTGATAAAAGCATAATAAAGATTTTCCTATAAGCATAAAGTGTTTCATCTAATCAGGCTTGAACCCTGTAATGAGCTTTGCAATTGTTAAAGTAATATCAGGATTAATATGGTACTTGAGATTTGTCAAGCTAAGAGAGTGTTTTTCCTGGACCCACTGAGATAATTTAGGTTGAAAATACTTCTTGAAATTGGAATTTTTTCTTCAATGCCTGCTTTTTCTCCCAGCTTCATCCCAAAGTTCTGCTTTCTTCTTTTAAAGCATTATAATTTTGTTATATATTTTATCTTTTTGAGCATTGTGACAGTGTGCTCCCTGGTGGGCCCTTGTGCATCTACGTCATGCCATACAGGGATGTCATAGGATTAGCAGTATTATATACTCGGGCCAATTTATGTTTTATAATATGTACTGATGTCATTCTCTCATTGCAGGAAGATGTGAAGGCTATGGCTCAAAGTTTGCTTGAATATGTTATGAATAATCATCGTGTTAGCAGAGAATCAGAAAACATTCTGCAGGCATTTCAGATAGCCCTGGTTAGAATTTTCTTCTGTATACATGCTGTGTGATCATTTGCTTTCTTCTGAATGAATTTTCAATGTGTTGCCAGCTTCTATGTTTGCATTAAGAATAAGAACTTGCCCATATATTCCAGTGAAAAGGGTAAAAATGCCTGAATTATATGTATTGCTTGCATTAATTTGGAAATTATTTTGTTTACTCGATTTAATCCACTTGGATAACTAGATGTCAATTTAATGATTTTGTTGTTTTTGCTATTCAACTGACAGTTGATCTACTATTAGTTGGTTTATATTTCCTTCAATTAAATTAGGATATGATCCTTTCTTATTTACTCTTTACCTTGTTGATGTTGCCTTGGTGAAAACTTCCCCTACAAGAAGTCTATCATGCTTGACATGTTAAGGATATCATGAAAATGTCTTGGTGCAATGGTTAAGTATATATTTTCAGAGTTACTTTTGAATCTCAAGGACCTCTTTTATGCTGACCTTGTACCGTGTCTTTGCATTTCATGTGGCCAATTTATTTTACTTCGCATTTTATGTGGCCAAATTATTTTTCTTTCTTTTTCTATGCTATTGAGTTGTTTTAGCAAAAGTACAGAAACTTTCAAAATTGGAGAGGTGGGTTCAAAGCATTCTGCCCTCTCTTTGGGAACAATTGTATAAGTTAGAAGTAAAACTGCAGTATGTAGGAGCTGAAAAAGAATAAAAGAACAAGTCATAACAGATTGGCAGCCTAAAGAAGGACAAATTAAGAAGCTGTGGGAGATGTTTCTTTCAAACTGTGAAAGGTTATGGATATATCTAATTGTGTTAGACATGCAGTCGGCTTCCTTCAGTTACACTCGTCATAATTATAACTAATAAGAAACCTTCAGGCTATAATTGGCTACTTTAGTGATTCAAGCATAGTTGTAAGTTGGATAAAGTTCAGACCTTTTTGAGCAATAAGCACAATGGAAAATATCTCCTAAACCTAAATCCAGTCATGCACTCAATTTCCAGATGGAAAAAGAAAAGAGAGATGACTGCTAAATTTTCTAATAAGAGAAAACAGGCAGAATTAGTTCTGTCACAAATAGGAAAAATGTCAGAATGAATTAATGTATTAAATATGCAAGTGCACATGAGAATTATGCATGGAAGGTGCACATTATTTCCAGTCTTCCTTGTAAATTATTTTCACAAGGACATGATCTGTTAACTTCTACACTTTCAAAATAAACTCAAGTGAAATGAAATAATGGTTTCATTCAAATGAAGATTAAATTAGACAGTAGCCTTGGAAACAAATGTGTCAACCATGGAATGAGGACCGACCTCTCTAATTCCTTTTCTTCTTTTTTTCTGTGTATTTTTCCTAGAAATTTAGTTTAAGACAAGTTCAGTGAGGTTGTGAGAACACAATGTGTGCTTGCTGAATGTTCCTGTGAAAAAAACTTAGGTGTTTCTGCATCAATGTGTGAATATGTTTGCTTGTATGTGTATGTAAATTACTTGGCATTTTTAAAGAACACAATGCGTATCTGCTGAATGATCCTATGAAAAACTCATGGGCTTCTGCATCAATGTGTGTGAATATTTTTGCTTGTATCTCTATGTAAATTACTTGGCATGTCTCATATTATTCTTGTGTTTTTGGTTTGTGGAAACCTGCATGTTTAGATGACGTTGGTTAACGTTTTTACACTATTGTTGTGTACAAATTTCAGTGTTGGACTGCAGCTTCTTTGCTAAAGCACAAACTTGGTCACAAAGAATCGCTTGCCCATGCAAAACAGCATTTAAATTTCAGCTGCAAGAAAGAAGAGGCAGATTATGTTTATTCTCTGTTGCGGTGTCTGAAGAAAATGTTTTTATATCATACAGGGAATTGTACTCTTTCCTCTTCTCCAAAGGCTTCTCAATCATTGAACAAGGACCATTTACATGCAAGATCATCACAGCCAACGCTGTTTGTCCTGCAAAAGGTGAGAGTAGGGTTTGAAGAACATGGCCAAGAATTCTTTGATGAGAAGGTACTTTCACAGCTGGGATTGGCACAGCAAGATGTTTTGAAAAGTATCAAAGATATTGAGAAGAAATGCCATAAACAGATGACACAACTCTCACAGAAGCAAAAGGAACAAAAAGAGGAAATTGAAAGAAAGTTCAAAGAAGAGAAGGCACAACTTGAGAATAAACAAAAAACAGAGGCAGCTGTTATTCGTTTGCATAGTAATAGTTCAATGAGAACAGATAAACTCAAGTTACTTGATATTGAATATGCAAAGAAGTTTGAAGAACTTGAGCTTCAGAAGGAGATACGGCTTCAAGATCTTGAGGCTACTCACCTGTTGGCAATGAAGAAGTTGAAAGAGAGGAAAGCATGTTGGCTGGATGGAGTGAAATCCTGGGCAGAGTCGGAATTAATGAATAAGCTACCTTCCAATGAAATTGAAAATAATCAAGAAAATGTTGTCTCTTTAAATTCTCATATGAAAGAACAGAATCCTAAAGGAGTTGGAAGTGTGCAAGATAGGGAGGCTCTGCTGGAAGTCCTTGAAACTTTAAGTTCAAACGATAAGGTGGATATGCTACCTGGGGTACCACCTACAAATGAACAGACTACTGATGGAGAGGATCCATTGAGAGTTTCAATGGGAATAAGCTCGAGGGATGGATTAACAAATGTTGAGACTGTAAATATTAATTCATCTGAAGAACAAATTCCTAATACAGGTGTTTTATTGGGCGTGTCTGAGGTTGTTAATTCGAATGATGGTTTGGAGAACACTGTTCATGAACTGTCATCTAATGAACAAAGTCCTAATGGAGCCACGTTACTGGTGCCTAAAAAGATTCCAATGGGACTGCCTGAGAAGGTCAGTTCCCCTGGTTATCTAGAGAAGATGGGAGCTCCTGAAGCTTTGGATGATGGCAACACCATTGTTCACAAAGAAGATGGAGTTCACGCCATTTCCTGTGGTGATGCTTCTGAAGTTGACCAGCAGGATGAAGTGGTTTGTATTTTTAATCAAGATCCTTGCTCCACAAGTACTGCTGGGGACCAACAAAGTGGAAAGGTTTCGTCTGGAGTGCCAAAAAATGCTTCCAATACTGTTGTGGATGATAGAACTGGTAAGCAGCCGGATGGAAAGGTTCTGGTGGATAAGATTATCAGCAAAGAAAATTCTGATTGCTCTGATAGAACAGCTGGCCTCAGCCAACAGGATGGGGAGTCTCAATCAGTATTGCCTGAATCTACTCCTGGTGAAGTAGTTGATGATGGTGAAACTGGTAAGAAGCAGGATGGAGAGGTTCAAGCGGACGATGCTGTCAATGATCAAGGTCCTCAATCATCGGATAGAACTGCTGGAGTAGCAGAGGGTTTCTGTACGAATAAGGATAATGATGGAGTTTGTGTCATGGCTTCATCCTTCATTGCCAGAATTGATCAGCAAGATGGAGTGATTGCATCACGAGGATCTGAAAATAATCCTAGCGAATTAGTGGTGGGTGGTTGCCACGGTGGAGAGATCAATGAAGCATGTGGAGAGGCCGCCTCTAATAATGCTAATCAGCAGGACACAGTAATATCTGTCATTAATGAAGATGATCATCTTCAAGAACCATGTCCGGTAAGTTTACCTGTTTCAATTTATGCATGATTGCTTTTGGGGCTTTTGAAGTATTGGTTCTTAAATAATTAGTTTGATACAATCATGACTTCGTCAGTTAACAATGATATTATTCCGTCTTATTTTTCCTACTTCATTGAATTTGTGGCTTTCTGACATCGAGTTTAGTTTTCCAGTGGAAAAATCAAAAAATGCTAATCACTTAAAAAATCCTCACTTGTTTTAGGCAGTTCAAGATGAATCTCCTCTGCCAACAGCATCTGCTAGATCGCAAGATAGAGTCGCAACAGCAACTGGAAATCACAATACTTTGCAGCAGGTTGAGGCTTCCGTGGCATCTCCTGACGATGCTGTAGCTTCTACTCAAACTGATAATGATATACCAGTTGTAGAGCATGTGCTGCAAACACAGTCGTCAGCATCCTTGGATTCTGCTTTTTGTCTTGAGGCCATGGATTTACCTTTAGATAGTGGAATTGAAAGTCAGCTAACCTATGATGGTCTTATCAATAACAACGCCATCGAGGCTTCAACTCAAATACTAGAGAACCAAATGGAACACTCAAATCAGGCGACTTTGCAGCCTGCAACACATGTTACACAGCATCCACCCATTTCTTCTGTAGTTAATAATCGCCTTGCACGAACTGAACCCCCTGTCCTAATGCCTCCTCTGCCATCATATCCTGATCCACTTCAAAATGAATTGGATAGAATACGCAAAGAAACAGACCAAATCATCAGCGTTTATGAGGATGATGTTAGTTCCCTATATGCCTAATGTTCTTCTATGTTAATGAAAGGCTCAGTATTATCCCTTTCATTAAAATTCCCTTTCTATTTTTGCAGAAGCTGCGGCTAAAATCTGATTGTGAAAAAGAGATAGAGGAAGTTGTCGCTCAAATTCGTAGAAAGTATGAGATTAAACTTCAGGAGGTGGAATCTGAATTCATTCTTAAGAAGAAAGAATTGGATACAAATCAAAATAAAGTTCTTATGAACAAGATCTTGGCTGAGGCATTCAGATCTAAGTGTATGGACATGAAAGCATCTGGTAGGCCTGGTGTGCATCGAGGTAAGCGACATTTGAGATTGTTGATAATAGAAAATTGATAAAAATAGAAGTAGAGATCATGGAACCACATTAAAAATCCGTTGATTTTTTGTCCCTTATCTCTATTGAACTCCTATTTGTTTCTGGCAGAGGTGGCTTCAAGTTTCATGCAGCAGTTGCTTCAGATATCATCGCAGCCCACTGCACAGCGGAATGCCACTGTCAGTGGTCTGCCTGCCAGTGGCCCACAGCTCACTGCCCCTGGCTCACATGGTAAAGCTCCATCTGTGCAGGTTGTTCATCATTCCTCAACACTTTTCTCAGGCACCCAAACAAGACCTCCTCTTATTAGCTCTATCTCCCCTACTACTGGCAATCTCCAAATTGGTAGTGAAATTCGAGCTCCCGCCCCACACCTACAACCTTTCAGATCTTCAGCATCCACAACTTCAACAAATGTTCCTTCTCCTTCAATTGTGATGCCTAGTGTGCAGGTGCCCAGTAACCCCCTCACAACCTCTACCACACCCACCCAGCTTCCATTGCGACCACAACAATCTCATTATCGCAATATTTCAAATCGACCTGAAACTGCAAGAATTTCATCACCTCTGTCTAACCCATCTCCATCTGCACTTGAGTTGCTAAGGGATGTAGAAAATCAAACAAATAGAAATTCAAACTCTCACCCACTAACACGTCTAGGTTCTAACACAGACCCCTTGGTGATGCCTGAAATTGGCCAGCTAAATGATAAAAGGACAGATGTTGCATGTCCAAGCGAGGTCGTTTGTTTATCAGATGATGATTGACATCTACTTTGTGTATCAACTCTTTGATCTTTTGCTGATACTTTCGAGCTTCAGTTTCTGGAGCACATTTTTTGGTCTGTAGTTCCATGCGTTCAGGAATAGTTCTTGTGGTTGGATTTGTGCAGAATTACTCTTGTATATGGTCGAATCCTTGCTTCATTTCTAATATTGTATATCAAGTTAATTTTTCTTAATGGAAATTTCTATCCTTTTTTACTTTTGGTATTTTGATAGTTTGCATATGTATATAATATAATATGGGAGATATAACACTGGAATTGAAATGCAGCTATTTGTAAAGTTGTCATGAATTGAAGTCACTGCTGTAAAGAAATTGGTTTAGATACAGAATTTTCAAAATGACATTGTAGAAAACAAGGCAGGAAATGTAAACATTCGGAGGATAACAACAATCACAGTACAGTTGAAGAAAGACCCTCTTTAGCAGAATGGCAGAGGCTTACCTTCCCAAACCTTGAGCTGTTCAAGAAGTCGGTCAACTATTATCCAAATTCATCGCCTGGCGACCTTAAGTTAGAAGCTCAGTACCCAACTCACAAATTTGTAAATTGGAGAACTATACTCCAATCCTCTTAGGAATTGCAGAATTTCCACTCTCAATGGCATTTCCTGCAGCCTCAACTTCTTCTGGCAAAACAGCCTTCAGTGTCTCTGAAAGCACCTTTCTAGACGGAAATTAAAGCATTGGCTACAAACACATATTTGTCATCGGAAACCCTAAGCAAATCTCTCATAAAATCTTGAAGATGAAGCTCAGGATTAGCTCCAATTGTCAAGAATCTTCTTAGCCACTTGACTAACTGAATTCACAACTACACTCTTCAGTTCGACTTCCAAATGCCCTAAATCAATGGCCTGACAGTGCTCAACCAAAAAAGTCGGATATATTAACTTTAAAATGTCCTGCTTTCTGCTGTTTTCCTTGCTGAAATAAGCCCTAATGATCCTGATTGTGCTGCTCTGCACTTTGAACATAATCGATAACAAGATTAGCTAAGTATTACAGCTCAGTGCAATATGATGCCATGGCTATCTACTGTGAGATTTAAAGGCAACCCACTATTGTAAAAATCATTAACATTAGTTTTCCTATAGAAGCCAATGCTAGTCGTGTATAGCAGATAATACTTGTGATAATGCTTGATTCTGTTTATTTGCCAAAGATTCAGGCATTCATGTTGAGTTGCTATTGTAGCAAAACACTCAAAACTTATACGTTGTATTTTGTATTTATTTTGTAATTTTAGTTCCTTTGATTTTCAGCCCATAGCTGCTGATGTAATTAGGTCCTTTTTGTGTAATCTGTGTCTAATCAAGTTTGAAATTTGATCAATTAGAATTCAAAATCAAATTTCAAATTTGCCTCTTATTTTTCCAGCCCCAAAGCTATATATTTTCATGTAGCAGTTTCCGAATGTAATAAGAAATTAGAAATCTCTCTCTCCATCTCCATTTTAGAAACACCTTAAAATGGTACCAGAACTTGCAGAGATTTTAAGGGGCCTGAGATTAGTTTATTACTTGAGCGAGAAAGAGGAAGGAAGAGAGAAGTGAATTATGGCTTCCAGAGTTTCAATTCCAGCACCATCCATCTTCAAAGGTCAAAATCGTGATTTTGGGTAATCAAGATGAAGAGTTTCTTGAAAGCTCATGATTTATGGAATGTAGTGGAAAAAGATTATGAATCACCACCATAAAAATAAAAATCCTACTCTTGCACAAATTAAGTAGCAAATAAAGGAGGCTCCAAAGCCATTCAAAGCTCTGAGGATGAGAGTATTTTTCCAAGAATTATGGGTGCAAAGACAATCAAGAAAGCGTGAGACTTGTTGAAGGAGGAGTTTCAAGATTCTCAAAGAGTAAAGTAAGAAAAGGCGGGCGATGTGTAAGGACGGTTCGTCGGGGTTTTAGTGACACCATTGACTCATTACCAACATCTACTACTTCTATGTGGATGTTGTGTTGTGTCACGTGTTTGACTGATTGGATATTCATTTTAGTATATTAGGAAGCATTTCATGTGAATGCTTGTTATATGCATTATTTATTATTATTAACTAAGTTGTAAAACTTACTTCTGTTTATTTAATTTTTTTAGGAAGTAGATTCTCCATCGTTCCAGTTAAAACTATATTTCCTTCATCGCGAAGCTAGAAAAGTAATTTCAAATTTTAGTATTATTTTAGTTATGATATGTAATATATGGAAGCTCGGTCTTATCTATATGCCGTTTCAACTCTGCAGCTGCAGATATCTGCAATTACTATAGGAGTGTCATGTATGCAATAATAATAATTTATTATATATATATGTAGTTATAGTTATTATTTATTATATAGTTATTTTTTTCCTTTTTTATTATTATTTTATTATTTAAGGGAATCTCATTGCTATTAACCAAACAAACATGAAACATATGCTAGCATATTCGTCCATAGGTCAAATCGGATATGTAATTATTGGATCATCATATAATAATCCGGAAATTACAATAGAAAAGAAAAAGGGAGGTTTGTCCAAAATATGAAAGAAATAGGTGTTTTTACGACTTTACCACCCAGTCAATTCTGTTCCACTTAATCCCTATTTCATGGCCACATATCTTTCAGGCTAAGGAATGTCTCCTATTATATGAATCCAATTTTCATTAATTCTATTTTGATAAATTTGAATCTTTGGTTGAAATTATAAGTTGAATATTTTACCCGAGCCCAATGAATGAGATTATGATTATACTTTATGAATGCATGCAATACAGTCCTGAGAAAATTGAATAAATGATAAGTATATTGTATTTTATTTAGGCCCTTTGAAAAAAATTTGGATTGTTATCATTATATTGGATCATCCAGTTGAATATTCTTATTGTGGTTGTCTTTTCGAGATATTTCTACTAGATTGAACGATTGATAAATAATTTCTCAAGGCTTACTATGGGTCTCGGTGGCCTTAAACTTACCTAGGTCCTAGTGCCAGTCACATTCACAGAAACAGGTTGTAACACATGTATACTAAATACTACTTGTCACATTTAAAATTTCACATCACTTAAGAAAATCATTAAACTTGTCTAAGTTACAATAAATTATTGAGTAAATTGATTATATTATCATTAATTTGATATTAATTTTTTAAGAAAACTATTAAATTGAAGTAATAATTAATATACAAAGGGTAATCATAAAAAAAAAATTATTTATTACTCTTTGAAACTGAAGATGTGACGAGTATTTTGAAACAAACTATTTTCTCAAATGTGATAAGTATTATGGAACGGAAGTAGTATAAAAGAGTGAATGAGAGGGAATAATGGGATTAGTTTTGATAACTTTAATGAAATTTTAGAAATTCTAAAATATCCTTTTAGATAACCGATAATAATTTGAGTTCATTAAATAACTTGAGTTTTTAACGATTGATAAATTAGGATATTAAATTATTAATCAATCGAGCTTTTTTAATAATTTTTTATTTATTGATTTGAAAACTTTTTATTATATTATTTTAATATTATTATTTCAACATATTATCCTCATCGAATATTCAATCATTGCTTAATTCGGATATTAATTTTTCAAAAAATAGATTGTTATCTTAATTTTAAAATAAACATTAAAATGCAAAAAAAAAAGTACAAACAATATTGTTTTGCGGGTTATATATATATATATTCACTTTTAAAATTTTGAATCATTTTCTTTTTATATCTATTTTATATATATCTAAATTTTTCAAAATTTTTTTATTTCTAAAGTCAACATTTTAGTTTTTTTTATTTTTTCACAAATATTGGTTGTCATTATATCATATTGTATCAGCTCATATTTAGTTTCTGCAAAACCGGTTGGATGATTTTCTTCTATAAACAGAAAAATTGCACATACTATAAGACTATATCTATGTATCTCAACATTTAATCAAAAGCAAAGTGCGGAAATAATAGGATTTTCTAAAATATTTTAATAAATTTTGAGATATTCTGAAGTATCTTATGGCCAATAAAAAATTTAATATCTATTTATATATCTATATAAAAGCTGATCAAAGAGAAAATTCAGCACTCTTTTGCCATCCAACTTTCTATTTTTCTTTTTTCAAGAATTTTTAAAATTTTAATTTATTTTTCTACAAGTTGATTGGTTGTCAAATATATTTTCAAAATCAAAATTTATTTATAATTATTTTAGAAGATATGTTTAGATGATTATGAGTTTGAACATTTTAAATTATTTAACTAGATAACTAGATAATTACATTTAAAAGGAATTACAATATTGTTCTTATCTACATCTTTACATATATGTATACTTCTATATATATTTATATGTTTCTGTTTTTTATGCTTTAGCGGCATCTCTCTGGTTTTTTTTTTTTTTTTTCTCTCCTATGCTTTAGGAATATCTCTTTAATTTCTTATTTGAATAGTAGTTTTTTTTTTCAATTTTGCAGGTTTTTTTTTATTCTTTCTTTCCAATTAAGCATATATAATTTGAATTTCTTTTTATATAGCTTTTTATTTTCTTTTATGTTATCGATAGGTGTTATTTTTTATAGTATTTTTAATATAGTTTTTATTAGGATTTTTCTATATTTTTTATTACTTTAATTAGTTTTTATTTAGTTTTATTTATATTTTGTCACGACCCATTTCCGTGGGCTGGACCGGCACTAGGACCTGGGTGGGCTTAAGGCCCCCGAAGCCCGTAGTAAGCCTGCATTATTTAAAACTCGCATTCTATTTACAAATATATCCACCGTACAGTCAATATAATAAATGTCTATACTCTATTTATTCATTTACAACCCAGTTGGAATACAATTGCGGAACTCTACTTTTACATTTACATTGATATTTCAATTATTAACAGTCTTCTATAAATAATGTGTCAACTCCATAAGGCATTTCTTTCTATTACCTGAAAAAAAAATAATAGGCAGGGGTGAGCGCCAAACTCAATGAGTAGGGTTAGATAACCCTCTCACCCCACACAATCACACAAATACTAAAACATTTTAATTTGATCATTCGTTTAATTATATGATCATGCAGTTTGTCACACAAATGGCAATACAACAGCAATCACAATTATTATCACCTTCATATAATCACATCACGTGGAAATCAGTCAGTGGCACCACCTGAAACCCCAACGAGCCGTCCTCACACATGGCTCGCCCTCTCATACATGTGCACCAGGGAGCCGATCCCCCATACGGCCAACTGGTCTAATCCTCACTGACCAGTCCTCTCATTGTTTTTCCATTCTCTCTTTTCTTTTCCATACCAACAGGAGGCAACCCGGTGGTTTCCATCCAATCTAGATCATCAAGTGCTCACAACAGGAGGCCACCCTGCGGGCTACAATCAAATCTAGATTATCAGGTGCGCAACAACAAGAAGCCATCCTGTGGTTTTCCATACAATCCATATCATCAGGTGCACACGGGGGCGCCGATCTCCCATTTTCCCGGCCGACGGTCAAATTCCATGTCATATCATATTCAGGATCCATATCACAGACCGTCCTCACAAACCCATGGTGGTCCACGTCATCCCAATTCCACACAAACAAGGCACAGTATATTCATAGCACAAGTAATCAAACAATTTTTAATATCAACAAATAGTGCATCATAATATGGCAATTCAACAAAATAATGCATGATAACATTTAGCCGTGAATGCATGAATGCAAGCGGATGATACTAGTTATCTAACACTACTCACAGTTCTTTATTGTCCTCTAAGGGGACTGCCTTTCTAGCCACATGCTTCCAGCCTTTGTCCTCGCATTTCGGAATTTTATACACCTCTAAAATAAACAATAAAATTCTAAGTAAGAATTTTAATTTGACAGATTATATTTCTTATTCGTGTATTAGTCTTGGTTATCAGTTATTTAATTCACTTATTAATTTAAACTATATATATATATATATATATATATATATATATATATATATATATATATATATTGGATTTCCTTATTTATTTATTTATTCTAAGTTATTGCCTTTAAATAAAACGTTTAGTTAGTTGTTAAGTAATATTTTATGATAATACTAACATAAATATGAATATTAATAATGATTATAATTTTAGTCGGTATTTAATTTATTAAACTATATATAAATTCATTACTCTTGTTTATTTATTTATTTGTTTATATATTTCAGATAAGTGCCGTTAGTAAATTAATGTTCCATAATAAATTTTATTTTATTTTCTACCAAAATTTCGACAGCACCTCCCCTACAATTCAACTATCCACCAATTAACTCAGTCAATCATTTTATCAAGTTCTCATAGCCCAATCCAGCGGGCAATCAATCCAGTCAATTAGCCCGTCCTTCACATTTATCCACATCAACAATATTTTGTTAATTTTTCTTTAATTCCATAAATTTCCCAGCAATTTTATTTATTACCAGAATTTAATTTTAATTAATCACGTATATTTTTATTAACCGACGGATCAACACTAAATTAAATTAATTCAACTAATCAAACTTGCTAAATGAAATTATTAGAATTAATTTATACCCGAAATTTAGAAATTTCTGTCGCAGGTTGCTAGATCGGACTTTTACGCGTGCCGGATCGAAACTACGCGCGCTAGAAGCGGCTGGACCACCTGAGGTCGACGCATGAGGGGCTGAGTTGCAGTGGTGGCGCGATCTGGCGGCGGAGTAGCTGGCGGTGCAATGGCAGGCGCGACAGATCTGCTCCTGGTGGTCGGAGGCGCGCTGGAGCTGCAACTAAGCTGAGGCACAACTGACACGTTGAGGCGCTGCTCCTGCCGACGGTGCTCGCCTGGACAGAGGCTAAGAAGAACGGCGAGCGACAGTGAGGAGCGACAGTGGCGCGCGATGGCTCCGCTTGAACTGGTGGAGGCGCGATCTGCTTCTGCCAGCAACGGAGTCGCAGGCGCAGGAAAGAAAAAGAAAGAAAGAAGAAAAAGAAGAAGAAGAGAGGAGGAGGAGGAGGAGGTCGCGCGATCCAGGGGAAGGAGAAGAGAAAAGAAAAAAAAAGAAGGCGTTTCTAGAGGGTTCTGGGCCATTCCGGTTCGATTCGAATCGGTTTGGTTCAACTCAATGATTTAGCTCTATTTTTGTTTGACTATCTGGTTTTTCTCTTGGTTTCAAGAAACTTTAAGCCAATTTACGGTTCCTGTCTATCAACAATTAATTATTTACTGAATAACCCCATTTTAGTCTCTTTAATTTGATTTATTTAATTAATTTAATTAAATTTAGGATTACTAATCGGTAAATCTAATTTTTATTATTATTTTAAGTGTTCCAATATCGATTCTAAAAAGTTTAAATTATTTTCAACTAGAAGTTCCGATAACTTGTTTTGGGCTTGAGCCCAACTCGCAATTTAGGCCCAGATTAAAATTACTCGGCACTGAAGCCCATACAGTCGCAAATTCAGATTTTTGATTTATTAAAAATTCAAAAGTTTTGAAAATAAAAATTCAGGCTATTACATATTTTTATTTAAAGCTTCCTTGAATCACATTTTACTTGAGCTTGGGAAACTTTGCAGCATTTTTATAGAAAATAACCAAAAATACAGAAAAGAGTATTCCTAGGTTCAGACTCTAGCACGCCCGGGGCATGTCATCTAGCACCCCGTGCTGTGTTGAATTGAACAGAGATTGAGAAGCTAGCATGCCCAGCCCGTGCCAATCAGCACGCTCGTGCTACAAGAGGTTGTCAATCCTTGAGCGTGCTCACCCTAGCACGCCCGTGCTGCAATTGCATTGAAATTCCCAGACCCTGGCATGCCCAAGTCGTGCCAAAGAGCACGGCCATGCTGCATCCACCTTAGGGACTCAGAGTCGAGCAAGCCCAAGCCATGCCAATCAACACGCCCGTGTTGAAGATCAGACTTTACCTTGGGTAAAAAACGTCAATTCTAGCCCGTGCCGCTTGCATGGACCCGCATGAGATGTTTTTCTGACATGCCAATCAAGAAAATCCTATTTAGACGCTGAAAGAGTCCTAATTGAGGAGATACTCCAAGCCTAAACAGTTTTCTACCTCAAGAAGGTTTCTTATTCAATAGGAGATCTACTTTCCTAAAAGGATTAGGAAGATATTTTCAAAAAGTCTATAAAAGAGAGAGACTAGCTATGAAATGGGACTTTTGACATACCATCTTTTGCTCTAAAAATTCCTCCACAATTTCTCTCTCAAGAATTCAAGTGCTGAAAATTTATGTCAAGATTCAAGGAAGTCGTTGAAGCTTACCGTCGCCTATTTTTTATTCTAAACTCTCTTTTTGTTTGTTATTCTTTATCAGATTGTTTACAAATTCAATTGAGTTTTATTTAATTACTATGTCGAATTAAACTCTCATACTAGGGATTTGATATAGCTTAAATTCGATTCCAATTTATAAGATTAGATTTATTTTTCTTTGTTCATAGTATAATTTATTATTGAACTTAATACTTCCAGGCAGAGTTTTTTTCCCGGATTGATATATTTCATTAATCACTATCGTGAGAAGGGTTTTTGATATGAAAAAGATAATAAATTACATGGAAATAATAACTTGATGCAGAAGCTATATGGTTTGACTCATGGAGGATTTTTATAAGTTAACAACCTTAGGTTATGAATTCATTAAAAAACCATAAAACTTAATCATTTAATTCATGTTTGATTGCACTATTGGAAGATAGGTAATTAGACTAGGTAAAATAGTTAATAATACATTGGGAGAACTTGTTAGTGATTTTAGAGCTGTTTTCCCTACTTGAACAATTAAAACTGATTAACAAACTAATAAAATAAATTGGATAGAATTAAATGAAATCAAAATCCCTAGTAACTTTTAATCCTTTAGTTTATTTTCATCGAATTGTTTTGTTTGATTGCTTTTATTTCTCTTTACTTATTTAGATTTTCATCAAAATAATTCTCTTTATTGTCGTCTAAATAATAATAAGTTAAAACAATTTTAGTACTTGGTATACAATTCTTGTGGGATGGTTCTTTACTTATTCTTTATTACTTATCGCGATTTCGTACACAGGACAAAAAAGCTTGTCAAGTTGTTGGTTTTTTTTTATTCTTTCTTTCCAATTGGCATATATAATTTGAATTTCTTTTTATATAGCTTTTTATTTTCTTTTATGTTATTCAATTTACTCTTATGTATATCACCTGTAGAGCAACCGTTTGAGGCAGGTGCAGAATCTTTGGACACTTTAAACTCCTTGAGTGACAAAACAAAGATGAAGAAGATAGTGGTGAATCAAAATCTGCCACTTTCGCCTTTTGATTATTTGTACATATATAAAAGCAAATGAAAACAACAAAAAAAATTCTTTTTTTATTATTTATTTTTCATCTTCTACCTTTTGATTCCTAATTTTTGGTGTAAATTCCAAATTTAAATTTATTGAATAAGTTAGTTAATTTCAAATTGAAGGGTTGCGAAATATTAGGTTGAAGTTGTGAATTAATTGAAGAATTTTTAGGAGAATGTGAACCTAGGATACAATTATTAGAAGTTGTGATTATACTAGATTATGAGTATGTAATTAAAATTGCTATTTGCCTTAATTAAATACAAATAATTTTGAAACTTTAGAATTTAAGTCCTTTAGAATAATCGTTGGTAATAGAATGTGAAACATAATTAAATTGGAAACAATTAATTAGATAATTGGATAACCATTAGCCTAAAACTAGTTGGTTATGCATAAGAGAAGTAAAATGAGAGCTTAGTCAGTTAAGGGTGGTTAGGTGTGTAATTCTAATGAGCTTATGATTTAATAAATAATCTTATTTGGTTAAGTGAATATGTATTAGTTGTTATTAGAAACTGAAACACGTGTATTATATCGAAATGATCATGTAGATCTAAAATGATATATATTATAGCAATCGTAATGATTGGTAATATCATTGGAATTATTAAGTGTATATATGTGAGTGTGATGGATGATTGTTGAATATGGTCATGGCGGATGGGATGAGCTGATGTGAATTGCCCGACGGATGAGCTTGATATTATATTATTGAATTGTGCTTTAGTCAAATTTTAAGGAAGGTGTTGCTGAAATTTCGATTGAACCTAAACTAGTTTCAATTAATAACATGATTAATAAATTTATTTAGATTAATTTTATAACTTGATACATAATAAAATAAGTGCTCCAATTATTTAATTATTATCATTATTATTATTATTATTTGTTTAATTATTCAATTATGTATTTATTTTCATTATTATTTATTTATTTATTTATTTATTTGCATTTGAGTATGGATGTCTAATTGTGCATCGCATTACGATGTTTAATTGATCAATATGTCTGCACTTAATTGCAATGCTTGATTAGTTGTGATGTGACAATGTTTTGCCATGTTTGTGTGGAATTGGGATGAAGTGGGTCACCATGGGACTATGAGGACGGTCTACAATACCGTCGGCCATGTATGGGGAGATCAACGCTCCCGTGTGCACCTGATGATATGATATGGATGATATGGAAAACCACATGGTGTCCTCCTGATGGTATGGAAAAGAAAAGAGAGAATGGAAAAACAATGAGAGGGCTGGTCAAGTGAGGATTAGACCGGTCGGCCATTTATGGGGGATCGGCTCCCTAGTGTACACGTTATGAGAGGATGGGCCATGTGGGAGGACGGCTCATCGGGGGTTTCGGTGACGCCACAGACCAATTTCCACGTAATGTGATTATATGAAGATGTTAATGATTGTGAGTGCTGGTGACATGTCAATTGTGTGACTGACTGCGTGAGCATATAACTAGTCGGATGACTAGATTGATATATTTACACATTTGTATGAATGCGTGTGATGTGCAATAATTATTACTCCTTAGAAAACTCACATGTCTTGTTTGATTTTTCAGGAAGTAAATTTTTCTTTAATTCGATTTAGGCTATGTTTCTTCGGCGCAAGGCAATAGAGAAATTTTTCTAGTTCCATAATTATTTTACTATGTAATTATATGTATAAAAAGCTATATATACCAAACAGTTAGTGACTCTACAGTTGTAGAATTTACATATGTTTAGTCGTGTATTAATATAGATGAAATGATTCTGAGAGCCATATTATAAATGTAACATATTGTAAATTGGATTCAATCCATGAAATGTTTAAGATGTTAAATTTGGGCCGAGGTATAAAATATTTATGAGATTTATTTTGCATAGTAATATGGGCTGAATGTTTGAAATTTATATTAAAAAAAAGTGGAATTTTAGTGATTGAGGCCTACTACGGGCCTCGGGGGCCTTAAGCTTATCTAGGCTCTAGTGCCGATCCGACCCACGGAAACGTGTCGTGACAAAGTCCTTATTCCTCTTTTTTTTTTTTTTGGTGGCCTAAATAACCGTTCTTAAGCCTGGTTATAAGGAAAATCCGAGATCAACTAAAAGAAGGCTGTCTGCATCAATTAATAGTTATTAATAAATTGATGATAAATATAAGTAGATTAGAATGTTATTATACAAATTTTTACTATTGGATCATATATGAATCTTTAATAGTTTTATTTTTCTTTATGTTTAGATAAATAAATGGAATTGTTATTGAGTATGACCAGTTTCCATTGTTTGCTTTTTAAGTTGATCTCATAGGTTGTCAAATTCAATTTTGAGGAACATAATTTACGAGTTTAAAGGATTGAAAAACAAGAAAACAACTACATAGAAAAAGCATTAGAGAGGCTGAAATCCAACAAAAATATATGGGTTTTAGGAAAAAATAATAGCAAGAGAAAACAAAGACAAGCTATATTTTCCTTCCTCATATATTCTACAACTACTAGTAGTGAATTTTTAAAGGCAAAGGGAGAAGAAGATCTTTACATGTGGGCAGAGACAGGAAACAAAAGAGATAAGCCTTTACATGAAGCTTTTGTTGCTGTTTTGCTTAATGACTTGTTTGGAATTCAGTCTAGAGGTGGGTGTGCCTGTGCTGGTCCTTATGGTCATTTTTTGCTCAACATCAATCAGACTACCTCTCTTGCAATTAGATCGGCAATACAAAAGGTAATTTGGTATGTTACAATGTGATCATTTGACAATGTGAAAAATACTGCAACAAAAAGTAAATATAGAGAAATTTACCAACAAAATTGATGAATTTTTACAGGGGTATGTTGGAGTAAAGGCAGGATGGACAAGGATTAGTTTCCCATGTTACATGTCTGAAGAGGAATTTGAGTTCATTCTTGCAGCAGTTGAATTTATAGCCATTTACGGCCAACGATTTCTTCCATTATATCATTTCAATTTGAAAAATGGCAACTGGACCTTCAAGAAAAAGGCATTTAAGGACTTGCTATTAGCTTGTGGTGGGAGAATTTTCAATAAACATACCTCCTATTTAGAGATGGCAAAAAATATTGCTAATTTGCTTCCAAAATTTCCTTCTCAACGTAAGCTTCCAGAAGATTTAGATCACAATCTCCTGAATTTCAGAGTCTAAATTTCATTGTAAAAGCCTGCAACAAAAAATTTGCCAATTTATTACAAGCTTTTGCAATGAAATACGTCATCTTATTTACAGCTCTGCTAAGTAGAGTAAGGAAACAAATATTAGAAATTCTCTTGGACAGCAGATTTTAACAAGTGAAAAGAAAAAACACTGCCACTTTTTTTCTCATTAATAGCAAACAAAAACAATTAGTATTACAACTTATTGCCAAGGCCAGCTGCATAGAAGCCGGATACAAATATAAATATTGAATTGCAGAAAATAGAGACAAATTTAAGTCAGATAACCCAAAACAGAACAACATCTCCTGTGACTGTCTAACAATTGTTCTTTCTTAAAATCTCACTTCAACTTTACACCTTGAGAACTTTTAGAGCAGCTCAGTAGCTTTTTCACAAGCACATCATTGTTTACTACCAACTCCACGGTAGTTGCATCTGCAGAAAAACCCTTGCCAACCATTTCATCAATTAGTTCTGTTGCCATAGACAAATCATTGTGTCGGAGATATCCTTGGATAATCACATTATAAGAGCAACTATTTGGTAAGCAACCCTTCCCTTCCATTTCCTTAAAAACCTTCAATGCTTCATCTAATAATCCTTCTTTACAAAGTCCATTGACCATTGTATTGTATGTGCAAACATCAGGATACAACCCTTCTATGGGAAGTCTAGAAAACAGTTCGTTTGCATCTTTAACCTTCCCAGCCTTGAACATACCATCAATTAGGGTATTATAAATAATAAGGTTAGGCTTCAACAAGTTCTTTTGCATTTCGTTAAAAAGATCCAACGCCATATCAAGACAACTATGCTTACAAAAGCCATCTATCAAAACCGAGTACACCACCACGTTGGGAGAATAGCCACTAGCACACAAGTCCTTGAAAAACTTACGTGCAGCCCAAGGGCTCTTTGCTTTACACAAGCCACGTATAAGAGAACTATAAGTAAAATCATCAGGCATCAAGCCTTTGCAAGGCATTTCATCAAGAAGCCGCATTGCTTCATCTATCCTTTTTATCTTACAGTAACAACGAATCAAGATGCTGTAGGTAACAACAGTAGGTGCACAACCCTGCCTTGTCATCATGTCAAAAATTTCTCTAGCTTGATCCACTTCGTTGTGTACACAATATCCATCCATCAATGAATTGTAGGTGATAACATCAGTTTCTATTCCTCTCTGCATCATCAATTTGACTACGCCATGAGCCTTTGAAACCTTTCCTTCCTTACAAAGTCCATCAACCAAAGTATTGAAGGTAATTATATTTGGTGTGATGTTTGCTCTCAACATTTGGTTAAGCAACATAAATGCTTCCTTCCATCTGCTTGACATACACAAACCGCGGATTAAGGTGCTGTAGGTCACAACATCAGGTAAGATACCTTCGCTCTTTATTTTGAAGAAGAGGTCTAATGCCTCAGTAACCAATGTGTCCTTGCAGAGGCTGTCAATGATAGCACTGTATGACACCAAATCAGGCAGGCAACCTTCCTCGACCATTCTTTTCAGAACACCAAAGGCCACGTTGGTTTTCCCAATTTTACAAAGACCATTGACAATCACATTATAGGTATAAACATCAGGTGGATACCCTTTTTCAACAATATCATCAAACAAATCCACAGCTTCACCAAATTTATCCACCCTACAAAGCCCATGGATTAAGGTATTAAACGTTACAATGGTAGGCTGAAAACCTAGTTTGAAGATTTTTCCCATAAGAGAGTATCCAAAATCCACACAGTCTAGGTGGCAGAAGCAATTAATCAAAACATTAAAAGAATAAATATTATGTGAAATTCCAAACATTTCCATCTGTTTAGACAGAGAAATGACGGTAGCATAATGTTTCATTCGAACAAGTGCAGAGAACAATTTACTAAATTCCTTAATAGGGGAAGGAGGATTACTATGAAGCATCAAATTAAAGGAAGCTAAACAATCATCAATGTTGTGGAATGAACCAGATTTGCTTTTACCTCTCAAATGATTACTGCTTTTAGAACTACTAAAAGAAACGGAACCAAAAATATCCATTGGCCGACGAAGCCGAAACACAGTAAGGCATCTCCCGCTGCTAGTAGACATCATCGATTATCTGCCTCTGCACAAAGCGAAAGAGAAGCAGTTTATCTTCCTCTGCGTAAACAGTTTTCGGAAGGAAATAGTTTTTGCTCTCGTTTAGACTAATTTTTTCGATTTCTTTTCTTCAATGACGAAAATTGGATCGGGTCACCCACCGTGAAACCAGACCCGAAATATGATTACTTCTTCAAAACCCAAAATTGTTTGAAAAGATATTATAATTATTAATTGATTATAATTAATATCTTTATTGTTTGAAAATAAAGGTGAGGAAGCAAAAAAATATTATATCTTTATTGTTTGAAAAGATTTAGAAAAAATAAATTATAATTATTAATTTACCATTTTAACCTTCCATACCCTTGAAGCGTTGAAAGAAAGAATATAATATTTTTTTTGCTTGAGAATTATAATACACAATTCATACGTACATATATATATATAAGCAAAGCAATGTAAAAGAAACTGTCAAAAAAGAAAAGAAAAGATAAAGAAGGTATACAATTTATTTCATATTTTACTGACTAAAATTTAATTATTGGATAAAAACATACACGATGACTTTTTACTTATAATTTTTTCAATTTACATTTGAATAATATTTCTTTTATTGAACTAAAAGGTAGATTTAGGATTTGTTTAACATTACTAGAATTTAAAATGGTGATTTTGTTTTTTGTTTTTTGAAAAAAATGAGGAGAGAAAAGCAAATAATCAATTTTGAATTTTGAATATTTCTAATACCTTTCTCTTTCAAATACCCAACCCAAAAATCAAGTTCTTGTAAATTAATCAAAAGCAAATCAAAGATCCAAATCTAAATTGAAATCAAAACCAGGGATAGAAAAGGGACTTGGAGAAGCATTAGCAAAAAGAATGGAACACAACCATCAAAATTTTCTCCAGAAGTTATAGATCTAATTCCATTAAGCATCATCTTCACTTTTTCCTTCACATTAGCAAAAACAAAAAATAATTATCCTCAATTTTCCTTCCTCAGTAGCAATAAACACATTATACTTCAGAAAAATTCCAAACACCATATCCAATAAAGACTTGCAAAATACAAATCATTAGGCATAACCCATTGAAGTGAAGCAACCACCGAAAAATCCCAGATTTCTCCAAATCTAAGAACATGCAACAAGAAATTATTCGACTGGATCACCTCAAAAGATAGAGAACCACCAAGAATGATGAACCTACATGCAAGATCAATGGCTAACAACTGGTATTTGAGTACTTTGAGTGCTTGCCATTTTAGCGTTCTTCTCTTGGGCTCCTTGAGTGCTTTGATCACCAACCGCCGTCGATTGCACCACCGTTACCTTGGCCTGACGATTCTGCACCGTAAGCTTTACAGTAACGCAAAGTCCCTTGGCTGTCTCATTTGGCAATGTCTTCAATGTTCGTTTTGGGGAAAGACCTAGGGCTCGATTTTCGGAGCAAGATTTTTTGGGGAATTTCTGTAATTTCACGTTGCACAGTGAAATTTTCCCTCTTCATTTGCTCATTTTCTCTCTGATTTGAGAGAATCCAGTTAGGTGGACCCGGAAGGAAAATAAAGACCAAATTCCTTCCTTCGAAATTTTCCCTCCTTTTCCAAACAGGAGAAAGTTAGTTTTCTTTGATAGTTTCCATCCACGTTTTCTTTCCTCCCTTAAAATCCACTCTTCCCAAACAGAGTGTTGGTTATAATAATCGAATGTAGGCATGGCCGGTTCAATGAACCGCCGGTTTCGGTTCATTGAACCGCCGGTTTGAGATGTTTAAAATTTTGAACCGGAACCGACCCTCGAACCTCCGGTTCCGGTCCGGTTCCGGTTCCGGCACGGTTCAGCACGGTTCCGGCGAACCGACGGTTCAAATTACGGTTCCGATTCGGTTCCGACATTACGCAAATTTAAAAAAAAATAATAAAATTTTGATTTCGAATTCATGAATAAATAATAGTTTTAAAATGTTTAAATTTTATTAACTAAATAAATTATTATAAAATTTTAAAACAAAAACTTCTATTAACTTAGAAATATTATTACATTAAATTTACAAATTTTGCTAACTCAATAATATAGAAAATTATAATTTTTTTTTTATTTTGGGCTTGAATTAAATTAAAATTGAAAAATTTTAATTTAATTACCTACGTATCCTCTTGAAAATTATAGAAAATCAAAGCTCACGTAGTTCTTTTTTTTTATTTCATTGGAAAATAACCTCCCAATTATTACAATTAATTTTAGTCATCGGCGCCACTAATCTCCGTTAATGAGTCGGAATCATCATCATCGCTTGAATTTTGCTGGTCTTGAGTTCTCAACGCCGTTCTAGTCCAATCGTCAACACACTCTTACATTTCCACATTATTGAGAGTCGGAATCATCATCATCGCATATTCTTTTTTACAATAATTACATCGAACCGCATTGATTTTTCTATTATCTTGAACAATTTTTGCAAAGTGCTTCTTAAACATATCTGATTTTGGTGGTTTACCTATTGAAATATTAGGAGACATTGCTTCTTGTGATGAAAAATCAATCAATGGATCGTTTGAATCAATTTATTCTACGCTTTGAGCAACTCGCTTTCCCTTGGAGCTTTGTGAATTGTGTGCCATAATTTTAAATGGAATTATGGAAAAAAATGAATAAATGGAATATGAAATTAATGGAATTTAGAATTGGATTTATGAAAATAAAGCAATATTAAGAAGAGGAGAGATAGGATATAATTGGTTGTGAAAAAAAATAATCAACTCATCATATTTATACATATTTTTCATTTATGTAGTTTTCCAAATTGTCCCTTATAACAGAAAAAAAACAATTATATTTTTGAATAATTTAGTAAATTATAATAAATTAATAAAATTTATTTACCAAAACTAAAAAAATTAAATGTTATTGACAATGACACCTGCTAGCCGTTTGAACCTTGAAAAAAATTGTGTAAAACAAAAGGTTCAACGGCTAGTGAAGATATTTTTTCATAAATGATAATATTTTATAAAAGGTTCAATGATGATGTTTTTTTATAAATGATGATGTTTTATAAAAGGTTTAATGATGATGTTTTTTTCACTACTTTTTATAAATTAAGTATTATTACATCAAATAATTTTGTTTGTGAATCCGGTTCGAACCGGACCGAAACCGCCGGTTAACCGCCGGTTCCGGGCCGGTTCAGGTTCATTTTTTAACATTCATATGAACCTTAACCGGCCCTTGAACCGCCGGTTTCGGTTCAAAATTTTAAACCGCCGGTTTCGGTCCAGTTTCGGTCCGTCTACAGTACGGTTCGGTTCCGGTTCGGTTCCGGTTAGAACCGAACCGGTGGCCATGCCTAATCGAATGTGCTAAAACTTCACCTTTTTAGCCTTTTGTGTTTTTGAATTTTAGTGGAATTAATTTAGTATTTAACAAGCGAGTACACCCGCGCTACGCTGCGGTTTTGATAAAAAAAAGATATATTCAAAAAATTATTTAATTATTTTATTTTTAAAAACTAAAAAAAATATAGGTATTATTTAGTAATTATACACATTAATAAGAATTTAGTCAAAACTCATCTTCATAACTTTATTTATCTTTTCACAAATAATATTAATATAAAATTTAATTAAAATATTTATATATACTATACATTAACAATATGTTATTTTGGAACGTAGTTTGGTCCATTTAACATATGTGCAATTAATTTAATTAAACCTTCACCCATGTAATATTGAAAAATAAGATTTAAATATCTTTATAAATTCTTTTATTGAAAGTCAATACTTATTTGAAAAAAAATTAATTATTTAATATAATATAAAAAATTAGAATTAAATTTATAAAAAAAATGCCTCACATGAATATTATGTAATAAGATAAAAAAAATAAACTTAAATCATACATCTTAAAAATATGAACCAAATCTATCGATATAAATAAATTCTCATTATTTTATACGGTTGAACAGGAAGATTCTTTTAGTATTATTTCATTTCTTTTGAGTAGAGCTTATGCGTCTTCTAATTTTTACTTGTTTTAAATAAATAAAAAAACTACATGTTTAACTTAAAATAGGTTGAAGTTAATTGAAATAAAATTTAATCGAAAAATTTTTAAAATTAATTAGGATCAATTTAATATATAAAGTATCAATTTAATTAATGACCATTGTTTTTAATTGACAGAAAAAATTCTAATTGTAATTTATAAAGCAATATAAATAAAGAAAAAATGAATGTCAAATTATCTAAAAAATAATGTTTTGTGTCTGATAAACATTATATATGGCCTTGGCCTAAAAAATTTATAGGTACGATATATCAGCAACAGAAAAACTTGAATCGCATGATAATACATAAATTACTATTTAAAAAATCATAAATTAATCAATGTTTATATAATTATTTTATTACTTAAAACGATCATTATTTTTTCAAAGAAATCATTATTAATAAAATTAATTGAATTTAGTAAAACATTATATAATTGATATACCTAAACTTAAAAAAAAATCATACAATTGATATAGCTAGACTTAATAAAAAAATAATTAATTTTTTTATAGTATCATGGCCAATCTAAAAAATATAAGTTATAATTAAATTAACTCATCTATATACTATATTAAAATAAATGGGCTCCCTTAAGTAACCTTCGTTAAAAAAAAAAAAATTAAACATGACTGAAATTAAATTTCAATAATAACAAATATATATATATTCTTTTATATATATATATATATATATATATATATATTTATTTATATATATTCTTATACTCCATATAAAACATTAAAACACACATACTGAAAAAAATATATATATATATATGGACATGAGACCCACAGAATGTCATATGCCTATTATTTTTTATCATTATTCTATTGACATTTATGTCCATAAATATATATATATATATATATATATATATATATATATATATATATATATATTTTTTTTTTTTTTGACAAAAGCCAAAAGCACCGCTATAGACGTCGATTGGATTTATAATAGTAAAGAAGGACAAAATGGGTAATATGAGGAAATCTAAAACACTGTTCCTATGACCCACAAAATGTCATGTGGCAATTACGCCAATTGACCTTTCTGTCCCCTAATCGTTAGCATTTTTTCCGAATAAAAAAAAAAAAAAGTAGTATTAAGTGACTCACATGCAATAATAAAGGATAAAATAGGTAATATAAGAGAAGCCAAATCACTGTTCCTTGAACAGTGATTATGGTTTTCGTTTTAGTATATGTATAATTATTGATGTGATATAGTATAGAATTGCTAATATTATGTACAAAAATGAAAAAAGAACAATGATTGAATTGAGACAAATAATAGTTGTAATTGTTAAAAAATTATGTACAATATAGATTAAATAGTAACCAATAGAGACTAATTTTTTGTAATTGTGAAAAATATTACTGTTAATGCTTAGTTGTTACCCTTATGCCTGATGATGAAAACCCTTCGATTTTCTAATTAGTTTAAGGAAAAATTATTTATAGGTCCCTAAGGTTTACCATAATTGTTTAAGTAATCCCCGACGTTTTATATAATATATAACACATCCCTGACCTTTAACTCTGTCTAATTAAAAAGTCATTTCGTTTGAAAATGGTCTGTTTTGTCGTTAATTGAAGACGAAAATACTAAAACACCCCTCCCTCACTGACGTGGACCAGTATGACCTTTCAAGCGAGGGAAATGAAAAGACCGACCCACATCGCTGCTATTCTCCAAACGAAAACTTCTCACTCAAAAAACGTCTTCATCGCTAGTTCAAGTTTTGAAGAATTTTTCTAGAAAATGATGTTTCTTAACGACACGAAATGAATGCTCGTAGCATGTAGTGCTTCGTTTGCGTGGAATCACAATCTTAAAGCTTCATTTCGAGGTAAATACCAGTAACTGAGACCCATTTTAGTTTTTCCTTGAAAAAATTGGAAATCCATATTTTTGAGGATGTTTATGATGATGATTTTTGGTATATTGAAATGCGCCAGCATCGTTATGAGTTCTTACTTCTATAATGATAATGCATTTAGGGTTTTTGCAGACGTTAATGCTTATTTTTAACACATGTGTTAAATTACAATGTAGGAAAACTTGAATTTGATGGCTTTGCTTGAAAGTTACACTATTGGGGTCATATATGAAGGGGATACTGTATATTTGTATGATGCACAACCTAACAGAATGAGCTACATTGTTCTCTTACAAAACGTATGCAAAGTTCACAGAATGTGGATATTACAGGTTCTCAAAATTATAGAATAGAGAAAGATGCAGACGTGACTTTAATGTTTGAAAGATTCAAGGACACTGCTTTTATTGAACTGAATTTGGTTAGGAAGCAAGGTGAATAGAGTGTTGTTATGCCAAGTGTGTTCCACAGTCAAGTGGTAGATAATATGGGTTTACATCATGAAAATTTGCAGCCTAATAGGGAAGTTCCAGGTAATGGTGTGGGGAGGCAGAATGTAATATTGGGTCACAGACTGAGATAAGTGGGGATCTTGGAGATGTGATCATTATTGAGCAAGAAATGTAGGTGGTGGGATTAGAAATACAGAGGGTACAGGTAGTGGTAGGGGGAAGGGGGCAGAAATTTTGATAGGATCACAGATGTGCGATATTGTGTTGGCTGACGACACTGAGTATTCAGGCTATGTAAATGGTTTAGGCAGGGGCAAAGGGAGGGGGAGAGGGCGGTGTAGAGGCAGGGCAAATCTTCATGAGGAAAATGTGAATAGGGATAATAGGAAGGGGAAAAGATCAATTGCAGTTGGAGCCTCTTACAGCTTTAGACATAGGGTACAACAAGAACAACCATTGGAGGGGGAAGAGGGATAAACAGAAACTGTTGTTGATAGCCAGTCCACAGATGATGACTATGTCTTTTCTGGTACTGAAGATGAGAGTAGTGAATCTAAAACACTTGAGGGTGTGGAAACATATCCAGAAGAGGAAGTTGACTTGAATAATGATGTTGATGCTGGTCTCAGTGATGTTGATATTGACAAGGAACAGTCAGCTGCAAGTAGTGACATGGAGGCTGATGCACCAAGAAGGAGAAGAGTTATAAAGAAAACAGGAGATCCTTGGAAGAAAATATATGACAATATGTTTGAAACACCAGTTGAAGGTGATATTGAATTCAGAGTTGGGCATGCATTCTTAAGTGTTGATAGTTGTAGGGAAGCTTTAAGGGATTATGCTGTTAGGGGAGGGTTCATAAGAAGGATGATCAAGAATGATAGTAGAAGAGTGACTGCAAAATGTAAGGGAAGGGCTGCACATTTAGGTTCCATGCTAGTGTGGCTCCAGACTTAGTCACTTTTGTAGTAAAAACCCTACAATCTGAGCATACATGCATGAGGCCATTAAACAACAAGAATCCAAATGCAACAACAAAGTGGGTGAAGAAGAAACTGGAATCTCAATTGGCTGTTGATCCAAGAATGAGCTATGCTTTAATGCAATCTGAGTTGAAGGAAAAATGGGGCATTGAGACTCAATATTGGCAGCTTCATAAGTCAAGGACAGCCGCTAGAGAGCAAGTTGCAGGTTCACACGAGGAGAGCTACAATAAGTTGCATGAATATATTGCACATCTTCAAATGTCAAACCTCGGAACCTGCATTGTAAAATCCCTTCCCGGTCCACCCGTTAACTCGAATGAACTGAGCCGAGATGCTACACTCTGGTTGAACCTATGTCCTTTCATGCTAATATCAATATGTGAGCTGAATATGATGTCAAGCTGTTGCTTTTTACATTATTTATATATAGATATGTACTTAATAGTTACAAGACATTAAACTAGTTTCCAAAATGAAATGGGCCCAACTATATGCCCTGTACATGCCATGATAAGCATAGACAAACCAAAATATCAAAATAAGTAGCTACCCTGAAGACTGGATCTTCAAAAGATGAACTACAGCAGTTGTAAGATGACTCTCTACGGTCTAGTTCCAAAACCTACGAGTTAAACAAGTAACTCGCTGAGCAAATAAAGCTCAGTGGATATCTCAACTTATAAATAAACATGCAAGCACACATATCATTATACTTTCATGATATCAATGTATAAATAAACATATAAACACACATTTCATTATACTTTCAGTAACTTATTTACTGTTCATTATGCTGTATGACTTATGAAATTTTTAGTCAACATCCTATAAGTGATAAATAATATAATCTCATAACTGTATGGCTCCATAAGGTTACAGTGAATCCTAAGAGATAAGAAGAACTGGATGAATACTATATGAAACTGGATGAATACTGTATGGCTGGGCTGCTATGGCCCGTATATAAATCATATCCACTCAACGGCCTGTAGCCAGAGTACCAAACTGTATGGGGCGCAAATCTGCTATCCTATGTCGCGACATAGTCTTATCTACGTGGTTTCTACCTAACCTCAATGGAGCATATTATTGGTATTTCAATAATACAAAACAAAAGCATATTAAATTCTTCATCAACTTCATAAACCATACTGTTTACCTGTATGTTGTCTCCTTCTGTATGTTTCTAACCGTTTCATGCTTTAAGAGGATTTCATAGATAAATAGAAGTAAATGCACACAATTGATAACTTGTAAACTAATTTGCATGGAAATCTAATTGATGCACCCGCGATGCAACTTGTACCAATCATTAAATAACCTAATTTCTACCGGTCAGATTAAGGAATTTATTGCTGTTAATTTAACTCAACTCAGAAGGTTCAAATTCAGTACTAATCTTAGGCTGCATGAAGCTACATATACATCCCAACATCATTTCTAATGTAACCTTGAAATCTGACAGGGCAGCCTGTACATGTTTCACAATTTCTAACATAACTCTATATTCATAAGTCCAATTGCAGTAATTCTACATTCTATTGTTAGCTAAACACATTAAGGTACAACTTTGTCTTCTATCACATCTCTTAATTACGTTGGTACGGTAGTCAAATATTGAGCTCAAGCAGCAACTGCCAGTCTGCCCAGCTGTTGGTTTCCAGCCTGCCTAGTTTGTACTATTTTGGTCATATCTCTCAATTTATAACTCCAATTTAGGTGATTCTACATTCTTTGGTTAGCTAACACATTAGGATACAAATTGTTCTTCTAACATATCTCTTAATTACGTTGGTAAGGTAGTCAAATATTGAGCTCAAGTAGCAACTACCAGTCTGCCCAGCTATTGGTTGCCAGCCTGCACAGGTTATACTATTTTGATCACAGATCTCAATTTATAACTCCAATTTAGGTGATTCTGCATTCTATGGTTAGCTAACACATTAGGGTACAAATTGGTCTTCTGCCACATCTCTTAATTACGTTGGTAAGGTAATCAAATATTTACCTCAATTAACAACTTCCAGTCTGCCCAGACTGTTGGATTCCAGCCTGCATAGTCTGTACTATTTTGGTTATATCTTTCAATTTATAAGTCCAATTTAGGTGATTCAAAAACTCATGAACAGCTAAAACATAGAGGAACAAATAACGCTTCTATACCACTTCCTAATTCCATCGTTAAACAGAATCAAAATCAGGGTGAAGTTACTGGTCAGTGGTCCAACAAACCTGGTTCAACATGAAATCAATATCTACTTCATTCATTCAATTCATCCCATGCTTTATCACCATTTACAGACCTCTAATTCAAAATTTATCAACATATCTTTGCATTATCAACACACTACACAAGTGCTCATGCAAGACAATATGAAAAACTAAAAGAGATATCAAACCTTCACCCAAAAGAGCTTTAAATCTTCTTCTTAGCTTCCTTTTCTTCTAACTTTGAGCTCACTTCTCCTATACTTAAGAACATCTTATAAATCATCTAAAATATCACTAAATTATGAAATTCAAGAAAGGCTACTTACTTGGATAGAGTTCTAAATTGAATTTAGTGTTTGAATCATATGAAAATTGAAGGAGAAAGGAAGGAGATGAAGAGAAAGATGAAGGAGATGAAGAGGAAGATGAAGATGAAGAAGACGCTGAAGATGAAGATGAAGAAAGGGAAAATGAAATGAAATTCTCGTGTACTCTCCAAATATCTCTTTGATTGTATGTTAAAATTACCAAATAGTACCTACATTTTCCATATGTTATATTTTAATACCTAAACTTTATATTTTAGTGCAAGTAAGTCCTACTCCTTATCCTTTAATCTTTTTGTTTCATTCAAGTAAGTCCACTTCTTTTCCTTATTTTAGTTCACATCCCATTCTACCCCACTCTGGATTTAAATAGCTCGAACCGGGTTCTAGTTCGGTCCGACTCGACTCGACTCTATGCAACTACTCAATTCAGTAGGATGTCACAGTTCTCCCCGCCTAAATAAAAAACTTCGTCCCGAAGTTTACCTGTTGTGAATAATTGCGGATACTGTTGTCGCATGGTTTCTTCAGATTCCCAAGTTGCTTCTTCAGTTTTATGATTCCTCCAAAGAACTTTTACCAATGCTATTTTCTTGTTTCGCAATTCCTTAATTTCTCTGGCTAGGATCTGAACTGGTTCTTCTTCATAAGTGAGATCTGGCTGAATTTCAATCTCTTCTGCTGATAACACGAGTGATGGGTTTGATCTGTTCTCCTTAACATTGATACGTGGAAGACATTTTGAATTCGATCTAATGTCGAAGGTAACGCTAGGCGATAGGCTAATGGTCCTACACGTTCAACAATCTCGTATGGACCAATGAACCTAGGACTAAGCTTACCCTTTCTTCCAAACCTTAGGATCTTTTTCCATGGTGACACTTTTAGAAATACTTTATCACCGACCGTATACTCAATGTCTTTTCTCTTTAAATCAGCATAGGACTTCTGTCGATCACTTGCTTCTTTCAGCCGTTTTCTGATGATTTCCACTTTCTCTTCTGTTTCTCTAACCAATTCTGGACCCAGAGTCTTCTTCTCACTAAGTTCTGTCCAACACACAGGTGTCCTGCATTTTCTACCATACAACGCTTCATATGGGGCCATCTTAATGCTTGATTGATAGCAGTTGTTGTAGGCAAATTCCATGAGATGTACATATTTGTCCCAGCTGCCTTCAAATTCTATAACACATGATCTCATCATGTCTTCTAGGATTTGAATTACTCTCTCTGACTGACCGTCTGTCTGAGGATGAAATGCAGTGCTAAAATGCAGTTTCGTTCCTAATGCTTCCTGCAGTTTACCCTAGAACTTCGATGTAAACCTTGGATCACGATCAGATATAATGGATGATGGAACTCCATGTAGTCGAACTATTTCTCTAACATAGATTTCTGCTAACTTGTCCAGAGAATAGTCCATCCTGACTGGTAGAAAGTGCGCTGACTTGGTTAATCTGTCAACAATTACCCATACTGCATCATGCTTCCGTTGCGTCTGAGGTAATCTAGTAACAAAATCCATCGTGATCTGATCCCATTTCCATGTTGGCACTGTTATTGGATGAAGCAACCCAGCTGGCAATTGATGTTCTGCTTTTACTTGTTGACATGTCAAACATCTTGTTACAAAATTTCCAATGTCTTTCTTCATGCCCGGCCACCAATAGCCTTTCTTTAAATCTTGATACATCTTAGTACTGCGTGGATGCATTGTATATGGACTGTTGTGAGCTTCATGCAAAATCTTCTGTCTGATCTCCCCTTTCTGTGGTACAGCAACTCTGTCTTCATAGCATAATACTCCACTGTTATCCAATCTGAATTTCCCACCATGGTCTTCCTGTACTTGTATAACCCATAATGCTATTTGCTCATCTTTCTTCTGTGCTTCTGCAACTTCCTGAACCCAAGATGGTTGTACTTGCATCTGTGCTAGAATAGCTCCCTGCTGTTGCAACTCCATGCTGATTCTCATTGATCTCAAAGCATACAATGATTTTCGACTAAGGGCATCAGCTACCACATTAGCTTTGCCCGGATGGTAATTAATGACATAATCATAATTAGCCAGAATCTGCATCCACTTTCGTTGTCTTGAATTCAAGTCTTTCTGTGTCGGTAAATACTTTAAACTCTGATGATCTGTGTAGATGTAACACTTTTCACCGTACAGATAATGCCTCCATACTTTGAACACTAGAATAATGGTTGCCAATTCAAAATCATGGGTTGGATAATTCAATTCATGCGGCTTCAATTGTCTGGATATATAAGCTACCACTTTCCTGTCTTGCATGAGTACACATCCTAACCCAGTATGAGAGGCATCATTGTAAATCTCAAATTCTTTACCTGACACTGGCTGGGTTAACACTGGTGCTTCAGTCAACTTTTTCTTCAAAGTTTCAAAACTCTACTAACACCTATCATCCCATTGGAATACAACCTCTTTCTTCAACAATCTTATTAAAGGTGATGCAATGATGGAGAATCCCTTTACGAACTTTCTGTAATAGCCGGCTAAACCTAGAAAACTTCGGACTTCTGTGACATTCCTAGGTGGTCTCCAATCAACAATAGCTTCAATCTTCTTAGGATCCACTCTGATACCCTCTAATGACACCACATGTCCTAAGAAAGAAACTTCTTTCAGCCAAAACTCACACTTACTGAGCTTGGCATACAGCTGTTTATCCCTCAGTGTCTGAAGTACAATCCGCAAATGTTTATCATGTTCAACCCTTTCTCTGGAGTAGACCAAAATGTCATCTATAAACACCACCACGAACTGATCCAGATATGAGTGAAACACGCGGTTCATGAGATCCATGAAAACCACTGGTGCATTTGTGAGATCGAATGGCATTACTAAAAATTCATAATGACCATATCGGGTCCTGAATGTAGTCTTAGATATATCTTCTTCCTTTATTCGTAGCTGATGGTATCCCGACCTGAGGTCGATCTTAGAAAACATGCCTGCACCCTTTAGCTGATCAAACAAATCATCGATTCGAGGCAATGGATACTTATTCTTGATTGTCAGCTTATTCAACTGTCTATAGTCAACGCACAGTCTGAGTGATCCATCTTTCTTCTTTACGAATAACACTGGTGCTCCCCAAGGTGATACACTGGGTCGAATAAAGCCTTTGTCTAATAACTCCTGCAGCTGAATCTTTAACTCTTTTAGCTCTACTGGTGCCATTCTGTAAGGTGCAATTGATACTGGTGCTGCTCCAGGATAGACATCTATGGTAAACTCCACTTCCCTCCTTGGTGGTAACCCTGGTAACTCTTTTGGAAATACATCTGGATAATCACACACTATTGGTATGTCTTGTATTTTTGACTTTTCTTTCTCTGCTTTCAATGCACATACCAAGTATACTTCACAACCCTTCTGAATTAATCTTTTTGCTGCCATGGCTGATATCACATTACCTAGAAAATCTCGCCACTTCCCGACTACTGTAATCTCTTCCCCTGCTGCTGTATATAATGTCACCCTTTTCTTTGCACAATCAACTATAGCCTGATGTCTGGATAGCCAATCCATCCCTAGAATAATATCAAATTCTCTGAATGGCAACTCTATAAGATCTCCTGGAAACTCCTTTCCATGAATAACAACTGGACATCCTTTGACCACTGTATGGGTTTTTACTGCATCTCCTAATGGATTAGTAACCAAAATACCCTGACTCACATGTGCAACTGCTAACCCTTTAACCCAGTGTTTAGGTACGCTAATGTATGAATGTGATGATCCAGGATCAAGTAAAGCATAAACTGTATGATAAAATAAAGAAAACACACCAACTATGACATCTAGAGCTTCCTCATCTTCCTTGGCTCGCATAGCATAGACCCTGGCTGAAACTCTGGTATCGGGTCTATCCACAGTCTCTGCCCTCCGGAGCTCTCACCTCTACTCCGACCTCTACCTCTGCCTGCGATGAACTGTGTAGGAACTTCCGCGCTCTTAGGACAATCCTTCTTCTGATGGTCTGATGCTCCGCATATCATGCATCTACCAGTCACCATCCAACAATCTCCACCATGCCGTCTGCCACAATGCTCACAAGGTGGAAAAGTATAACCATCTGACCCTGCACCTCTACCAGTTCCTCTACCTGACCCTCGACTACCACCGGTAGAACTAGCCAGGACTGATACCGCTGGCGCGTTGGCACCCTTAACTGTGCCTTGGCTAAAGGGACGCCTAGGACCAGCTGAAGTACTAGCACCTCTGAATCTCTTGCTCTCCGACTGATATGTACTGGGTGCACTCTGAGTCTGATCTCTCTTCTGCTGAGACCGCTGGCATCTAGTACGCTGACTGGCCTGAATTCGTTCTATCTCCTGAGCTGCCTTTACCAAAGCTGAGAACTCTCTAAATCTGGAAGCTACCACTCCCATCTGAATCTCATCGTTCAGGCCGTCCTGAAACTTTTTACATCTCTCTGCCTCTGTAGCCACTATCTGACAGCGTATTTCGTAAGTGTACGAATCGCCACAAGTAATATATGATGAGTAGAGTATCGTATCCACAGGGATTGTAATCCAAGTACCAAAATTATGTTATCTTGTTATTATTTAAACGATGATTGAGGAAATTGTTTGTAGAAATTAAATTTAACAAGTAAAAATAAGAAGTTAAGCAAGCAATTATTGATTAAAGAAATCAAGGAAGTAAAACTACTAGGGGTTTTGATTTCACTTAACTCTATCCAATTTATTTCATTAGTTCATTGATCAATTTAATTATTCAAGTAGGGGAAACAACCCAAAAATCACTAACAAGCTCTCCCGATGTATTGTTAGCTATTTTAACCCGGTCTAATTACCTATTTTCCAATAGCGCAATCAAACATTAATTAAATCATTAAGTTTTATGGTTTGTTTGGTGAATTCATAACCTAAGGTCATTAACTTATGAAAACCCCCCATGAGTCAAACCATATAGCTTCCGCATCAAGTTATTATTCTCATGTGTTTTATTAACCTTTTCATATCAAAGATCCTTCTTCCGATAGAGATAATTGAAATAAATCAATCTAGGGGAAAATTCTGCCTAGAAGCATTAAGTTCATTAATAAATCATAACTTGAATAAGGAAAAATAAATCTAATTGCATAAATTGGAAAAGAGATTAAGCTACATCAAACCCCCTAGTATAAGAGTTTAGTTACACATAGTACTTAAATAAAACTCAACAATACTTGATAAATATTCCATAATCAATAAAGATAATGAAAGAAATAAACAAGATTAAGAGTTTAGAAATAAGAACTAGTGATAAATTGCTTGGATGGCTTCCTTGAACCTTTGCACAACTCTTGAATACTTAACTTCAAAAGAAAATAAAACTATGTACAAGACTAAGAGAATGAGAGAAAGATGGAGAGTGGAGTGTAATGTGTAATGTGATGGAATGGGGATAACGTGTGGGATGAACTCTACTCTTCTTTTTCAAGACTTCTTTGAGATAGGATTCCACATGGTTTAATGATCAAAGTCTTCTTTTGTTAGGTTGTAAAGCTCTCTTTTAGGTCTCCATTTTCTTCAATCATGACTTACCCATGTGCATAGATTGGACCTTGGTTTGCATGTGAGGAAAGTTGTCCAAGATTAGCTCCATAAATTGGTGGAAGTTGGTTGGCAACTTTTGACTAAGTTTAGGATTCCTTGCTTGGCACGGGCGTGCACTGTAGCACGGTCTGGGGCGTGCACTTCTCTGGAAGTCTTATGCAATAAAAGCACGGGCGCTGTAGCACGGGCGTGCTACTGTAGCACGGGCGTGCTTAATGAATTTTTACCTCATTTTTGTCCTTTTTCTTGCCAAACCCTACATTTTTCCTCAAAATCAAGTGAGTTGTATTTCAAGGAAGCTTTTAAATAAAAACATATCAATATTACATAAAAACTAATTAAATAAATTAAAAGCAATAGAAATTTTAATCAAAATTACAATAAAAATACTATAAAAATAACACTTATCAAAATTCCCCAAACTTAAACCATTGCTTGTCCTCAAGCAACAAACTAAAAACTAAGAAAGCTAGCTTAATATAGTAGGGAATAATTATTCACGAATTTAATAAATATCCAAATTATTAACATAAGAATAAATTGTATATATTTCCTATGTTAGTTATTTCTAGCCAAAATTAATATAACATATTCTTTTTATTAAACATTAGTAAGGAATATTTTTGTCTCCTTCTTTATAATATTAGTTACTTGGGACAAGTTTAGCCTACATGTAATATTTCTCATCTCAAGGCATTTTTAGGTAACCTACTTCTATTAAAGAAATTGGTTGCATTTTATGCTCCATACCACTTCTCATCTTTTTCTTCTTTTGTGGTTGCATTTTATGCTCCATACCACTTATATATTTATAGGAATATAAGTAATAAGTAATTGCATTTTATGCTCCCTACTACTTTGTTTAAAATAAAACCTTCATCATTTATTGATTTAAAACATACATGTAATATGGCTTTAGTGTCCCTTGTTTTATATTCAAGTTACGATTCAAAATTTTCTAAACAATTGGTTAAATCAAAGAAGTATGTTAACAATATCAATTTGGTTAAAAACAATTAACTTTGGAAACATCATTAATTTATTCAAATGTTAATGATTTTAAGATAAATCATAAATTTCGGTCATAATTATTCCATCCATATTAAACTAATGAAATAAACAAAAAAAAATAAAATAAAAAATAAAATAAAATAAAATTTTAACTAAAATTTTCCTTTCCCCAACTTAATCTAGCACATTGTCCCCAATGTGTGCAAAAATAAGATCAATTCCCTAAACTTATCATATATTATCAAAACAAGGTGGAAAAATAAAATAGAGTTAAGAACACCTTACCACTATTGTATTGAAAAATACAATAAAATTCAAGGAAGCCAAGTGCATAGCTCCAATGCCTACATTCTAATAGTGAGAAAGGATTAAATACTACACAAAAATAAAAAGATATAACAACATAACATAATAATAATAATAATAATAATTATTATTATTATTATTATTATATAGGCATAATTGTTAAGAGAAAAAAAATCTAAAAAAAAAAATTAAAAAAATAAAAATGGAAAGGAAGCATGCACTGTAGCCAAGAACTGTAGCTGTAGCACGGCACTGTAGCACGGTTGTAGCACGGGCACTGTAGCACCACTCCAAGAGTCAGAGGGTAGCATGGCCAGGGCGTGCAACTGTAGCACGGGGGTGCAACTGTAGCACGGGGACTGTAGCACGAGCGTGCTTTTTTCCATTCCAAGAGTCAGAGGCTTGCACGGGCCAGGGCGTGCACTGTAGCACGGGCGTGCCACTGTAGCACGGGGGTGCTGGATAGCACGGCCTAGGGGGTGCAAGAGCCTGACTTTTTTTTTTTTTGGACCTGCAATATGAGTATAAAACATCAAAATAAAAGACAATAATGGGTTAAGGATGGGAGAAAAAATGAAAAATATAGGTAAAAATAAAAATAAAGAAAAGAAAATAACATAAAAATTTGCAAAGGAAGAGAAAGAAAATGATGGGTTGCCTCCCATTAGCGTTTTGTTTAAAGTCTTTAAACTCGACTTTTGAGAAGTTTATCAAATAACGGCATTCGCCCATAGTATGTATCATGTAGTATCACACATGGGTCTTGGTTGAAAATGCCCTCAAGATTGGCTAGGTTGAAAAAATTTATGCTCGTCATATCAACAACATCTCGCTTTGAATGAACTTGGGAAGAAACCTGCATTAGATCATGGAAAACACAGTTTATTAAATGTGGTATTATTGGAAAGAAAGGATCTTCTGGTGGTGTATATATAAAGACCATTGATGAGCTCAAATCAATTGTCTCAATTATTTCTTCATCCACCAATATTGCTTTCTACTTATTTTCATTTAAACTCTTATCCAATGTCCCTTCCAGTTGTACCTCACATTTTTCATGGTCATTAATAATCATATCTGGAAACAAGAAATTGAGATTTAATTCGTCTTCAAAAGAGTTGCATTTTTCACATGTAGGTTTTACTTCTTCTAAATATGCAATTTCCCATGAAGTTTCCTCAGAATTGCATTCCTCATTTCGATATCCATTAATTGCCATGGTTATCAATTTTGCTGCTTGTACCTCCAAATTCTCTATTGCTGTTTGTTGGATTTTAAAATTCTCACGAGTTTCATTCATAAATTCAATGTGAGATTTAGTAAGGGCAGCAATCAAATCCTCCTCTAAATTCTTTTGTCTTTCTTCTTCATACTCAAAATTTTGAGGATATTGGTGATCCCAGCCCTGCAATGAATGATCCCGATGCCAATGGTAGTCAAAATCTGCCATATCATTTAACATATAAAGTACATTTTCATAGCTGCTTTCCAGAAGGTGAATACCGGTTGCAGAAAATCCATTATCGACCCAACTCTTTGTCTCTTCATCTAGTCCACAATAGAATATGTAAGGGAGATATTTATTAGCAAAATTATGATAAGGACATTTTTCCAATAATTCATTAAATCTTGCCCAAGCTGCATAAAATGGCTCTAAATGTTGTTGAATGAAACTTGCGACTACTTGTTGATGAAACATCTCAAAATACTTCGCAAGAAAATAATGAAAATAAAAATCAATAAAAACAGAGAAACAAGAAACTACAAATAATATAAACAAATATTTTAATCAAGAAATAAAAACAAAATGTCTAAATTAATAACAAGATAATTCGTATTGATATTGGTATTGCCAATCCCCGGCAACGGCGCCAAAAACTTGACAGCTTATTTCGTAAGTGTACGAATCGCCACAAGTAATATATGATGAGTAGAGTATCGTATCCACAGGGATTGTAATCCAAGTACCAAAATTATGTTATCTTGTTATTATTTAAACGATGATTGAGGAAATTGTTTGTAGAAATTAAATTTAACAAGTAAAAATAAGAAGTTAAGCAAGCAATTATTGATTAAAGAAATCAAGGAAGTAAAACTACTAGGGGTTTTGATTTCACTTAACTCTATCCAATTTATTTCATTAGTTCATTGATCAATTTAATTATTCAAGTAGGGGAAACAACCCAAAAATCACTAACAAGCTCTCCCGATGTATTGTTAGCTATTTTAACCCGGTCTAATTACCTATTTTCCAATAGCGCAATCAAACATTAATTAAATCATTAAGTTTTATGGTTTGTTTGGTGAATTCATAACCTAAGGTCATTAACTTATGAAAACCCCCCATGAGTCAAACCATATAGCTTCCGCATCAAGTTATTATTCTCATGTGTTTTATTAACCTTTTCATATCAAAGATCCTTCTTCCGATATTGATAATTGAAATAAATCAATCTAGGGGAAAATTCTGCCTAGAAGCATTAAGTTCATTAATAAATCATAACTTGAATAAGGAAAAATAAATCTAATTGCATAAATTGGAAAAGAGATTAAGCTACATCAAACCCCCTAGTATAAGAGTTTAGTTACACATAGTACTTAAATAAAACTCAACAATACTTGATAAATATTCCATAATCAATAAAGATAATGAAAGAAATAAACAAGATTAAGAGTTTAGAAATAAGAACTAGTGATAAATTGCTTGGATGGCTTCCTTGAACCTTTGCACAACTCTTGAATACTTAACTTCAAAAGAAAATAAAACTATGTACAAGACTAAGAGAATGAGAGAAAGATGGAGAGTGGAGTGTAATGTGTAATGTGATGGAATGGGGATAACGTGTGGGATGAACTCTACTCTTCTTTTTCAAGACTTCTTTGAGATAGGATTCCACATGGTTTAATGATCAAAGTCTTCTTTTGTTAGGTTGTAAAGCTCTCTTTTAGGTCTCCATTTTCTTCAATCATGACTTACCCATGTGCATAGATTGGACCTTGGTTTGCATGTGAGGAAAGTTGTCCAAGATTAGCTCCATAAATTGGTGGAAGTTGGTTGGCAACTTTTGACTAAGTTTAGGATTCCTTGCTTGGCACGGGCGTGCACTGTAGCACGGTCTGGGGCGTGCACTTCTCTGGAAGTCTTATGCAATAAAAGCACGGGCGCTGTAGCACGGGCGTGCTACTGTAGCACGGGCGTGCTTAATGAATTTTTACCTCATTTTTGTCCTTTTTCTTGCCAAACCCTACATTTTTCCTCAAAATCAAGTGAGTTGTATTTCAAGGAAGCTTTTAAATAAAAACATATCAATATTACATAAAAACTAATTAAATAAATTAAAAGCAATAGAAATTTTAATCAAAATTACAATAAAAATACTATAAAAATAACACTTATCAAAATTCCCCAAACTTAAACCATTGCTTGTCCTCAAGCAACAAACTAAAAACTAAGAAAGCTAGCTTAATATAGTAGGGAATAATTATTCACGAATTTAATAAATATCCAAATTATTAACATAAGAATAAATTGTATATATTTCCTATGTTAGTTATTTCTAGCCAAAATTAATATAACATATTCTTTTTATTAAACATTAGTAAGGAATATTTTTGTCTCCTTCTTTATAATATTAGTTACTTGGGACAAGTTTAGCCTACATGTAATATTTCTCATCTCAAGGCATTTTTAGGTAACCTACTTCTATTAAAGAAATTGGTTGCATTTTATGCTCCATACCACTTCTCATCTTTTTCTTCTTTTGTGGTTGCATTTTATGCTCCATACCACTTATATATTTATAGGAATATAAGTAATAAGTAATTGCATTTTATGCTCCCTACTACTTTGTTTAAAATAAAACCTTCATCATTTATTGATTTAAAACATACATGTAATATGGCTTTAGTGTCCCTTGTTTTATATTCAAGTTACGATTCAAAATTTTCTAAACAATTGGTTAAATCAAAGAAGTATGTTAACAATATCAATTTGGTTAAAAACAATTAACTTTGGAAACATCATTAATTTATTCAAATGTTAATGATTTTAAGATAAATCATAAATTTCGGTCATAATTATTCCATCCATATTAAACTAATGAAATAAACAAAAAAAAATAAAATAAAAATAAAATAAAATAAAATTTTAACTAAAATTTTCCTTTCCCCAACTTAATCTAGCACATTGTCCCCAATGTGTGCAAAAATAAGATCAATTCCCTAAACTTATCATATATTATCAAAACAAGGTGGAAAAATAAAATAGAGTTAAGAACACCTTACCACTATTGTATTGAAAAATACAATAAAATTCAAGGAAGCCAAGTGCATAGCTCCAATGCCTACATTCTAATAGTGAGAAAGGATTAAATACTACACAAAATAAAAAGATATAACAACATAACATAATAATAATAATAATAATAATTATTATTATTATTATTATTATATAGGCATAATTGTTAAGAGAAAAAAAATCTAAAAAAAAAATTAAAAAAATAAAAATGGAAAGGAAGCATGCACTGTAGCCAAGAACTGTAGCTGTAGCACGGCACTGTAGCACGGTTGTAGCACGGGCACTGTAGCACCACTCCAAGAGTCAGAGGGTAGCATGGCCAGGGCGTGCAACTGTAGCACGGGGGTGCAACTGTAGCACGGGGACTGTAGCACGAGCGTGCTTTTTTCCATTCCAAGAGTCAGAGGCTTGCACGGGCCAGGGCGTGCACTGTAGCACGGGCGTGCCACTGTAGCACGGGGGTGCTGGATAGCACGGCCTAGGGGGTGCAAGAGCCTGACTTTTTTTTTTTTTGGACCTGCAATATGAGTATAAAACATCAAAATAAAAGACAATAATGGGTTAAGGATGGGAGAAAAAATGAAAAATATAGGTAAAAATAAAAATAAAGAAAAGAAAATAACATAAAAATTTGCAAAGGAAGAGAAAGAAAATGATGGGTTGCCTCCCATTAGCGTTTTGTTTAAAGTCTTTAAACTCGACTTTTGAGAAGTTTATCAAATAACGGCATTCGCCCATAGTATGTATCATGTAGTATCACACATGGGTCTTGGTTGAAAATGCCCTCAAGATTGGCTAGGTTGAAAAAATTTATGCTCGTCATATCAACAACATCTCGCTTTGAATGAACTTGGGAAGAAACCTGCATTAGATCATGGAAAACACAGTTTATTAAATGTGGTATTATTGGAAAGAAAGGATCTTCTGGTGGTGTATATATAAAGACCATTGATGAGCTCAAATCAATTGTCTCAATTATTTCTTCATCCACCAATATTGCTTTCTACTTATTTTCATTTAAACTCTTATCCAATGTCCCTTCCAGTTGTACCTCACATTTTTCATGGTCATTAATAATCATATCTGGAAACAAGAAATTGAGATTTAATTCGTCTTCAAAAGAGTTGCATTTTTCACATGTAGGTTTTACTTCTTCTAAATATGCAATTTCCCATGAAGTTTCCTCAGAATTGCATTCCTCATTTCGATATCCATTAATTGCCATGGTTATCAATTTTGCTGCTTGTACCTCCAAATTCTCTATTGCTGTTTGTTGGATTTTAAAATTCTCACGAGTTTCATTCATAAATTCAATGTGAGATTTAGTAAGGGCAGCAATCAAATCCTCCTCTAAATTCTTTTGTCTTTCTTCTTCATACTCAAAATTTTGAGGATATTGGTGATCCCAGCCCTGCAATGAATGATCCCGATGCCAATGGTAGTCAAAATCTGCCATATCATTTAACATATAAAGTACATTTTCATAGCTGCTTTCCAGAAGGTGAATACCGGTTGCAGAAAATCCATTATCGACCCAACTCTTTGTCTCTTCATCTAGTCCACAATAGAATATGTAAGGGAGATATTTATTAGCAAAATTATGATAAGGACATTTTTCCAATAATTCATTAAATCTTGCCCAAGCTGCATAAAATGGCTCTAAATGTTGTTGAATGAAACTTGCGACTACTTGTTGATGAAACATCTCAAAATACTTCGCAAGAAAATAATGAAAATAAAAATCAATAAAAACAGAGAAACAAGAAACTACAAATAATATAAACAAATATTTTAATCAAGAAATAAAAACAAAATGTCTAAATTAATAACAAGATAATTCGTATTGATATTGGTATTGCCAATCCCCGGCAACGGCGCCAAAAACTTGACAGCTTATTTCGTAAGTGTACGAATCGCCACAAGTAATATATGATGAGTAGAGTATCGTATCCACAGGGATTGTAATCCAAGTACCAAAATTATGTTATCTTGTTATTATTTAAACGATGATTGAGGAAATTGTTTGTAGAAATTAAATTTAACAAGTAAAAATAAGAAGTTAAGCAAGCAATTATTGATTAAAGAAATCAAGGAAGTAAAACTACTAGGGGTTTTGATTTCACTTAACTCTATCCAATTTATTTCATTAGTTCATTGATCAATTTAATTATTCAAGTAGGGGAAACAACCCAAAAATCACTAACAAGCTCTCCCGATGTATTGTTAGCTATTTTAACCCGGTCTAATTACCTATTTTCCAATAGCGCAATCAAACATTAATTAAATCATTAAGTTTTATGGTTTGTTTGGTGAATTCATAACCTAAGGTCATTAACTTATGAAAACCCCCCATGAGTCAAACCATATAGCTTCCGCATCAAGTTATTATTCTCATGTGTTTTATTAACCTTTTCATATCAAAGATCCTTCTTCCGATATTGATAATTGAAATAAATCAATCTAGGGGAAAATTCTGCCTAGAAGCATTAAGTTCATTAATAAATCATAACTTGAATAAGGAAAAATAAATCTAATTGCATAAATTGGAAAAGAGATTAAGCTACATCAAACCCCCTAGTATAAGAGTTTAGTTACACATAGTACTTAAATAAAACTCAACAATACTTGATAAATATTCCATAATCAATAAAGATAATGAAAGAAATAAACAAGATTAAGAGTTTAGAAATAAGAACTAGTGATAAATTGCTTGGATGGCTTCCTTGAACCTTTGCACAACTCTTGAATACTTAACTTCAAAAGAAAATAAAACTATGTACAAGACTAAGAGAATGAGAGAAAGATGGAGAGTGGAGTGTAATGTGTAATGTGATGGAATGGGGATAACGTGTGGGATGAACTCTACTCTTCTTTTTCAAGACTTCTTTGAGATAGGATTCCACATGGTTTAATGATCAAAGTCTTCTTTTGTTAGGTTGTAAAGCTCTCTTTTAGGTCTCCATTTTCTTCAATCATGACTTACCCATGTGCATAGATTGGACCTTGGTTTGCATGTGAGGAAAGTTGTCCAAGATTAGCTCCATAAATTGGTGGAAGTTGGTTGGCAACTTTTGACTAAGTTTAGGATTCCTTGCTTGGCACGGGCGTGCACTGTAGCACGGTCTGGGGCGTTCACTCCTCTGGAAGTCTTATGCAATAACAGCACGGGCGCTGTAGCACGGGCGTGCTACTGTAGCACGGGCGTGCTTAATGAATTTTTACCTTATTTTTGTCCTTTTTCTTGCCAAACCCTACATTTTTCCTCAAAATCAAGTGAGTTGTATTTCAAGGAAGCTTTTAAATAAAAACATATCAATATTACATAAAAACTAATTAAATAAATTAAAAGAAATAGAAATTTTAATCAAAATTACAATAAAAATACTATAAAAATAACACTTATCACTATCCGGTCACCATACCTGCTGAGTCTGGTGAATTCTCTTTCATTTTCTGCAACTGACATTCTGTTCTGCCTAAGGTATAAGAATTCCTTCCTTCTCGCATTAAGGTAAGCCTCTGTGATGAACTTTTTCTTGAATTCATCTAAAAAGAATTGCCAGGTACACTGCTCTGTTGGTACTCTCTGCTGAACAGTAGTCCACCATGTGTATGCCTCATCTATCAGTAATGACGTGGCACAAATCAACTTGTCCTCTGGTGTACACTGTAATTGCTCCAGGACTCTTAAAGTACCATTTAACCAATACTCAGCTGTTTCTGGACTGTCATTCTTGCTAGCCCTGAATTCTTTCGCACCATATTTTCTAATCTTTTCTAATGGTGGCTTTCTTTCTCTGTCTACTACCACTGGTGCTTGAGGTACTACCCCTGCAATCTATCTAAAAGTATCTGCAAGTTGTTTTAACAACACCTCCTGACCTGGTGCCACTGGAGCCTTACCCTCCACTGCTCTGGAGGCGTGTGACTCACTTTCATCTTCCTGTGACATCCTCCCTAAAAGAATAACAACTGCTTAGTTCATCAGGGTAGTCATGGCAAGTACACTATAATGACATGTGCATACAAGCCCGGGAAACTAAACTAGTGCTCTGATACCAAAATTTGTAACATCCCTTCTCGGTCCACCCGTTAACTCGAATGAACAGAGCCGAGACGCTACACTCTGGTTGAACCTATGTCCTTTCATGCTAATATCATTCTGTGTGCTGAATATGATGTCAAGCTGTTGCTTTTTACATTATTTATATATAGATATGTACTTAATAGTTACAAGACATTAAACTAGTTTCCAAAATGAAATGGGCCCAACTATATGCCCTGTACATGCCATGATAAGTATAGACAAACCAAAATATCAAAATAAGTAGCTACCCTGAAGACTGGATCTTTAAAAGATGAACTGCAGCAGTTGTAAGATGACTCTCTACAGTCCAGTTCCAAAACCTACGAGTTGAACAAGTAACTCGCTGAGCAAATAAAGCTCAGTGGATATCTCAACTTATAAGTAAACATGCAAGCACACATATCATTATACTTTCATGATATCAATGTATAAATAAACATATAAACACACATTTCATTATACTTTCAGTAACTTATTTGCTGTTCATTATGCTGTATAACTTATGAAATTTTTAGTCAACATCCTATAAGTGATAAATAATATAATCTCATAATTGTATGGCTCCATAAGGTTATAGTGAAACCTAAGAGATAAGAAGAACTGGATGAATACTATATGAAACTGGATGAATACTGTATGGCTGGGGTGCTACGGCCCGTATATAAATCATATCCACTCAACGGCCTGTAGCCGAAGTACCAAATTGTATGGGACGCAGATCTGCTATCCTATGTCGCGACATAGTCTTATCTACGTGATTTCTGCCTAACCTCAATGGAGCATATTATTGTTATTTCAATAATACAAAACAAAAGCATATTAAATTCTTCATCAACTTCATAAACCATACTGTTTACCTGTATGTTGTCTCCTTTTGTATGTTTCTAACCTGTTTCATGCTTTAAGAGGATTTCATAGATAAATAGAAGTAAATGCACACAATTGATAACTTGTAAACTAATTTGCATGGAAATCTAATTGATGCACCCGCGATGCAACTTATACCAATCATTAAATAACCTAATTTCTACCGGTCAGATTAAGGGATTTATTGCTGTTAATTTAACTCAACTCAGAAGGTTCAAATTCAGTACTAATCTTAGGCTGCATGAAGCTACATATACATCCCAACATCATTTCTAATGTAACCTTGAAATCTGACAGGGCAGCCTATACATGTTTCACAATTTCTAGCATAACTCTGTATTCATAAGTCCAATTGCAGTAATTCTACATTCTATTGTTAGCTAACACATTAAGGTACAACTTTGTCTTCTATCATATCTCTTAATTATGTTGGTACTATAGTCAAATATTGAGCTCAAGTAGCAACTGCTAGTCTGCCCAGCTGTTGGTTTCCAGCCTGCCTAGTTTGTACTATTTTGGTCATATCTCTCAATTTATAACTCTAATTTAAGTGATTCTACATTCTATGGTTAGCTAACACATTAGGATACAAATTTGTCTTCTACCACATCTCTTAATTACGTTGGTAAGGTAGTCAAATATTGAGCTCAAGTAGCAACTGCCAGTCTGCCCAGCTGTTGGTTGCCAGCCTGCACAGGTTATACTATTTTGGTCACAGCTCTCAATTTATAACTCCAATTTAGGTGATTCTGCATTCTATGGTTAGCTAACACATTAGGGTACAAATTGGTCTTCTGCCACATCTCTTAATTACGTTGGTAAGGTAATCAAATATTTACCTCAATTAACAACTTCCAGTCCGCCCAGACTGTTGGTTTCCAGCCTGCATAGTCTGTACTATATTGGTTATATATTTCAATTTATAAGTCCAATTTAGGTGATTCAAAAACTCATGGAAAGCTAAAACATAGAGGAACAAATAACTCTTCTATACCACTTCCTAATTCCATCGTTAAACAGAGTCAAAATCAGGGTGAAGTTACTGGTCAGTGGTCCAACAAACCTGGTTCAGCATGAAATCAATATCTACTTCATTCATTCAATTCATCCCATGCTTTATCACCATTTACAGACCTCTAATTCAACATTCAGCAACATATCTTTGCATTATCAACATACTACACAAGTGCTCATGCAAGACAATGTGAAAAACTAAAAGAGATATCAAACCTTCACCCAAAAGAGCTTTAAATCTTCTTCTTAGCTTCCTTTTCTTCTAACTTTGAGCTCACTTCTCCTATACATAAGAACATCTTATAAATCATCTAAAATATCACTAAATTATGAAATTCAAGAAAGGCTACTTACTTGGATAGAGTTCTAGGTTGAATTTAGTGTTTGAATCACATGAAAATTGATGGAGAAAGGAAGGAGCTGAAGAGAAAGATGAAGGAGATGAAGAGGAAGATGAAGATGAAGAAGACGCTGAAGATGAAGATGAAGAAAGGGAAAATGAAATGAAAGTCTCGTGTACTCTCCAAATATCTCTTTGACTGTATGTTAAAATTACCAAATAGTACCTACGTTTTCCATAGGTTACATTTTAATACCTAAACTTTATATTTTAGTGCAAGTAAGTCCTACTCGTTATACTTTAATCTTTTTGTTTCATTCAAGTAAGTCCACTTCTTTTCCTTATTTTAGTGCACATCCCATTCTACCCCACTCTGGATTTAAATGGCTCGAACCGGGTTCTAGTTCGGCCCGACTCGACTCGACTCTATGAAACTACTCAATTCAGTAGGATGTCACATGCATAAAATTTGAATCAATGCCAAGGAACAATTTGAATGAGCCACTTGTCTTTAGTTCCATTTTCATATGTTTTGAAGTAATGAAAGTGGGATTTTTGGAGGTATGTAGGCCTCTCATTGGATTGGATGGATGCTTCCTCAAGGGCCCTTTTGGAGGATGTTTACTGAATGCTATTACACTAGATGGGAATAAAGGGGGTGTTCCCACTAGCTTTTGGAATTGTTCAAAATGAAAGCACTGCAACATGGACCTTCTTCCTTGACTATCTTAGACATTGCATTGGACCTGGATGTAATTCAAAGCCATGGACATTCATTTCACACAGACAAAAGGTAACTTCCTCCAAAGTATTTCATAATTCACTTTCACCTATTTAGCTAATGATGTTGAATTCTTTTTGAACATAGGGATTGCTTGAGGCTGTGACGACACAGTTTGAAGGTTCAATCCATAGATATTGATGTCAACATTTATTAATGAACTTCAAGAAGCAATTTCCAGGGTGATGTTGAGGAAGGAATTTTGGATGGCAGCTAAGTCTAGCCATAGTTATGCATTTAAGCAGCATATGAAGAATGTTGAGGCTAAGAATGAGAGAAAGGCTGCAAAATGGTTACTGGATATTCCTCTTTCACATTGGACTAGACATGCCTTTCGTCCAGCAGCTAAAAGCATTGACGTGACAAATAACATGACAGAGAGTTTCAACAGCTGGCTTGGAAACTCGAGGAGCAAACCAATTGTTGAGCTAATAGACTCTATTAGGCAGAAATATATGGTTAGGCTTCATAAAAGGTTTGCAATGGCTGCTACTTGGGAAGGGAGAGTGACTCCAAAATGCAAGAGTGCATTGAACAGATTGATAAAAGAATCTAGACAATGCAAGATACTACCAAGTAACAATAATGAGTTTGAGGTGAGAAAGGGGCCTATGGCTTTTACCGTTGACATTGGGAAAAGGACATGCACCTGCAATTATTGGGACATTTCAGGTCTTCCATGTAAACATGCTTGCATTACACTTGGATATATGAGACTCAATCTTGAAGACTTTTGTGATGAGTATTTCACAGTAGAGAAGTATATAAAGGCTTACAAAGGAGTCATTCTGCCACGCCCTGACTCTAATCACCAGAGGAATTGTCCGCTTTGGTGTAGTCCACGGACGCCCTACACCGCAGTGTAGTCCCCGCATGCCCTACACCTCACGGTTTTATCCCGTAGGTGAAATGGGAAACTTCCCAGGAGGTCACCCATCCTAGGATTTCCGTTAAGCGAGCACGCTTAACCCTGGAGTTCTTCCAACTCTCCAGCCATTCCACCAAAATGCGCCTCTAATGATTAGGTTCCCCCTTTTCGATATATGATTCGATTCATTCCTGTGTCCCGCATTCCACTACCCTAGCTAGCATGCCATCCTAGGATCGCTTTGCCGGGTCGGGATGTCACAGGCCCACCAGCTTCAGCGTGGTTCGTCCTCGAACCATACATCTACTGGAGGGGGTCCGGCTCTGATACCAACTGTCACGCCCTGACTCTAATCACCAAAGGAATTGTCCGCTTTAGTGTAGTCTACGGACGCCCTACACCGCAGTGTAGTCCCCGCACGCCCTACACCTCACGGTTTTGTCCCGCAGGTGAAATGGGAAACTTCCTCCTCCTGTGACATCCCGACCCGGCAAAGCGATCTTAGGATGGCAGGCTAGTTAGGGTAGTGGAATGCGGGACACAGGAATGAATCGAATCATATATCGAAACGGGGGAAACTAATCATTAGAAGCGCCTTTTGGTGGAATGGCTAGAGAGTTAGAAGAACTCCAGGGTTAAGCATGCTCGCTTAACAAAAATCTCAAGATGGGTGACCTCCTGGGAAGTTTCCCATTTCACCTGCGGGACAAAACCGTGCGGGTCTTGCCAATCTTGTATGGGAGATTTGGCTTGATCTAAAGCGGACAATTTCTCTAGTGATTAGAGTCGGGGCGTGACAGTTGGTATCAGAGCCGGACCCCCTCTAGTAGATGTATGGTTCGAGGACGAACCACGCGGAAGCTGGTGGGCCTGTGACATCCCGACCTGGCAAAGCGATCCTAGGATGGCAGGCTAGCTAGGGTAATGGAATGCGGGACACAGGAATGAATCCAATCATATATCGAAAAGGGGGAAACTAATCATTAGAAGCGCCTTTTGGTGGAATGGCTGGAGAGTTGGAAGAACTCCAGGGTTAAGCGTGCTCGCTTAATAGAAATCTCAGGATGGGTGACCTCCTGGGAAGTTTCCCATTTCACCTGCGGGACAAAATCGTGCGGGGACTACACTGAGGTGTAGGGCGTTCGTGGACTACACCAAAGCGGACAATTCCTCTAGTGATTAGAGTCGGGGCATGACAGTTGGTATCAGAGCCGGATCCCCTCCAGTAGATGTATGGTTCGAGGACGAACCACGTGGAAGCTAGTGGGCCTGTGACATCCCGACCCGGCAAAGCGATCTTAGGATGGCAGGCTAGCTAGGGTAGTGGAATGCGGGACACAGGAATGAATCGAATCATATATCGAAAAGGGGGAAACTAATCATTAGATGCACCTTTTGGTGGAACTGGAGAGTTGGAAGAACTCCAGGGTTAAGCGTGCTCGCTTAATGAAAATCCTAGGATGGGTGACCTCCTGGGAAGTTTCCCATTTCACCTGCGGGACAAAACCGTGAGGTGTAGGGCGTGCGGGGATTACACTGCGGTGTAGGGCGTCCGTGGACTACACCAAAGCGGACAATTCCTCTGGTGATTAGAGTCGGGGCGTGACACATTCATCCAATCCCAAATTACAACATCCCACCACAAATTGAATTTCTAGTCCTAAAGGCTCCAAATGTTAAAAGGAAGCCTGATAGATCAAAAGAAAGGAGAATACTTCAAGAGGGAGAAGCTGATCTAAGCACAGCAAAAAGATCTTGCATAGTTAGGTGTGTGACATGCAAGCAACTAGGCCATAATAAAAGAACATGCCAGCAAGTCCCAGCAGCCAAGTCTCAAGTCAGATTCACTTTTGCAATTTGAATAGTTACTATGTTGTTTTATATTATGTTGGTTTTAATGTATATCCCATTTGTTTTATTAGAATAAACAACTTGTGCAAAGAGGAGGAAAAAGATCATCTGGATCTGTTGCTATTATGGGAAGAGGTGTTATTGGTTCAAGAGGGAGAGGCGTTGCTGCAACAAGAGGGAGAGGTGCTTCGGGTTTGAGAGGGAGATGTGCTTCTGGTTTGAGAGGGAGAGGAGCTCCTATATCTTAAATAGACATTTTTTGTTCTGTGTTAATATGTTGCAGACTTGGTTTTTTTGTTGATATGTTGAAGATGGTTTTTTGCGGATTCATATGATGCAGATGGTATTTTGTGCTTCCCATGTTGCAGTAATTCATATAGAGATCCTGCTATGTGTATTTTGTGGGAAGAGGTGCTGCTGGTGAGAAGATATTAAGAAAGGGAGAATAAAGAATCTTTTGATTTTCTAGCAAGCACAGGAACAAATGTGTCACTTTTTTTTTCCTCTTTATGTCTGTCGTTTTCTTGACAGCAAACACGCAAGTGTGTTATAGAAAACACTCCAGCGCATGTGGACCAAGTTTGATTTGAGTTCTTTTTTGTAATGCACATTATGTAAATATGTTGCTTTTGTCTTTTGTGAATTGGAAACATTTGATTAATGAGAATGGAACTATTTGTAAACACTCTAGTGCATGTGGGTCAAGTTTGATTTGAGATTTTTTTTGTAATGCACATTATGTAAACATGTTGTTTTGTCTTTTGTGTATTGGAAACATTTGATTAATGAGAATGGAACTAGTAAAAAATATTTACAAGTAGAAAAATATTCTATATTATTTTTGCTCTGCATTTGTGATAATTAACACCAAACGAATTTAAAGTTAATAAGTATACATTTTCTTGCAAAAGGTATATTACATTCAGTTCATCTGCAAATTGGCTGTGCCCACTTGAGTTACTAACATTCAACAACTAACCCACCACATTAAAACATCCCACTACAAAAACTACCCAAAGTACCCAAAATACAATAAATAAATAAATCACAATCCTCAGTTACTCTTGTAGAGCAAAATTACAAGTAAGGTAAAAAGCATCATGATAGCCATCATGCATATGAAAATCAACTTCTTCAAGCTGCCAATCTCTGACTCCAAGCATTCCCTTTTTTCTCCAATTGTCACAATCTCAGTGTACATTTTCATCAGCTCCCTCTTCAAATACAACATATCTTCCTTCAATTCAAACAAGTCAGTAGCTACACTTCTTTGCCTCACTTCCAAATCGCTTCCTTGAGATCGATCAGATAAATCTATAGCTTTACACCATCCAAGGAAAGACTCGCATGCATTATCAATACAGTAATAATAGAGTCGGTTTTTATTTTTTTGTGTCTCTGAGATCCTAATGCCTGCTTTTTTTCCCACACTTGCAATACATATTCACAAATCTTCCTTCCCATGCTCTATCGGCTGCGCTTGAAGAAGACATGTCGGTTATCTTTTCTCTAGTTACCTGTAAATCCTATTTTGGGTTTTGGGTGTTTTCCCCTTTTTCTTCCTTTCTCTGCGTTTCTTTCCTATCTAATATGGTCAAACCTCTTTCTTTTGATGGACAGTTCAATAAGGGCATAATGTGTCCTTATAAAATGTCTCTCTTTGTTTTTAAGTAATTTTAACGGCAAAACACCACATTTTCTGACAGAATGACCTTTTAATTAGACGGAGTTAAAGGTCGGGGACTAGTTATATATTATATAAAACGTCAGGGATTACTTAGATAATTATGTCAAACCTGAGGGATTAAATAATAATTTTCCCTTAATTTAACGTTGGTAATTTTACGGATTGCTTGGTTTATAATTTTCATAGATATTAGACTATATTTTAGAATTGAATTTTGGTTTAGGCTAAGAATATATTTAAAGCCTAAAAAATAATTAGCAAAAGCTCGAAATACAAAATTCAAAAAATAATTAGTAATTACCCTCAAGTAATTAGTAACTATTGGAGGACAAATAAAAGGGTCTGTAGAAAAAAAAAAAAAAAAAAAAAAAAAAAAAGGGAGAGAGTTAGCGTAGGGAAAAAATTGAAGGTAAGAATTGAAGAGAGAAGAAAAGTAGGGGAGTGAAAAGAAGAGATTCTTATCAATTAAGGAGAGAAAAATAGAGAAGGGCAAATAATGAGTTAACACTAAAAAGGAAAAACACAACAAAAGAGAAAGAAGGTCAACAACAAATAGAGAGAAAAAAAGAGACAAGAGCGTAAGGCAGAAGAGAGAAAGAAGGATTTTTGGGAGATTAAATCAAGAACTCCTTATTACGAAGAAGATGAGCGTATCTTGGATAATCAATCAATGAGAATCAATTCAAAAAAAAAAAAAAAAAAAAAAGATAAAGAAAAACTTCTTAAGCTGAGAGCATCATTGCATATAAAAATCCATTTTGTTGTTCTTTCGTTCTTATCTATGATTTACGAGAATTCTATTGTTTTAGTCAAAAACAATTCTTGTTTACGATTTATGAGAATAACATCTAGCAAGCGTTTAGATTTAGAATTCTCAAACTCAAAAATCTAATCTAAACTAAAGGTATTGTATTCTCTTTGTAGTTTGATTAGAGCTATTTGATATTATTATATTACTTTATTTAATATGTTTTTTTTTTTTTTTGGAGAATAACCGTTTAAATACAATGGAGATGTTTATAATCAATTTGGTATTAATATGAATGGAGAATCTGAGTTTTTGTGGCTGAATTGAGTGATTTTTGTCCACAAAAATGTTAAAAATTCATTTTATTCATATCAATTATGGATCAGTAAGTAAGAGTCTTATGCACCTGTTGTTAAGCCTTGACGCACCAATAGCAGGGCCTTATGCACCAGTTGATTAGAGGAAGCATATCAATTAATGGTTTTGATTGTCCTCATGCTTTAATTTTGTTTTATTTATTTTGTTATATTACATTTTAATTCTGGCTTTCCAAATTTATTTTTTATTTTAATAATTTAGGTAATTTTATTTGATTTCAAATGTTTTTATGATAAGTTTAATTTAATTTGTATTAATTATTTACTTGCACCATAATTTAAATTATTATTGCTTTTTCTTATTTTTCTAATATATTTAATTAGCTAGAATTTTATTATTTATTTAGTTATTTTATTATTTATTTAGTTATGATTTATTCGCTCCGTCCCAAAAAGATAGTTCACTTTCTATTTTTACATAGATTAAAAAATTAACATTTATTATGGCTAAAGGACAATTTTATTTATATAATTTTTTTATTATGCCCACTTTAAATAACACATGAGCAATTATTGTATTGGAATAATAAATAAGAATTAATGAGAGTCATTAAAAATAAGATAAAATTTAATAAAGATATAATTGACAATTTAATAAGGGTATAAAAGACAATTGAAGCATTAACTATAATACCAAAAAGAAAGATTGACTATATTTTGAAACAAATCAAATGGGAAAGATGAACTATCTTTTTAGGACGAAGGGGTACTTAACAAAGATAAATTAATGCTACATTGATTACCATTTGCATGATTAGATATCAATCAGACGGTATTAACTGTTCGTCTATGTTATAATCAACTACCTAAGTTTCGAAATACTTGTCTTATTTAAGAAAGTACTATATTTCAAAGTATTTGTAACATTTATGGTTTTAAAGAGTAATAAATTTTTTTTCATGTTTACTCTTTCTATATGATCAATAATTAGTGCTTCACTTCTTCAAAATTTTGGTATTTGGGATGTATTGAATTAAGTGTAATATAGTCAATTTGCTCAAAAATTTATTATTTATTAGACAAAAGGTAAGTGTAATACCTAAATATTTTAGTAAAATAAGACAGTTGTTTTTGCTAAAATAAGGGAACAAAAATTACAAATTAACAAGTGAAAAGAAAAAACACTGCTCCCTTTTTCCTCTTGATAGCAAATTCAAAATATTGAATTCAAATATAATACAACCACCACATACTGAATTCAAAATATTGAATTGCTGAAAATAGAGCATAATTTCAAAATAATATGGATTAAACTACATATTGAAGGTAAATAGAAAACTAGTTTGAAATATAATAAGCAAATATAAACAACCAGTTCTCTCTTTTTTATGCCAGATTCAATGGGTACGCTACGCAGCAAATTCAAGAGAAAGAAAGCAAATAAATACAATTAATATTCTAAATTATTGCCAAGGCCAGCTGCAGAACAAATATATAGAACCATAAGATGATGAATTAAACTCAAAACAGAACAATACCTCCTGTGACTGCACAACAATTATTCCAACTTTACACCTTGAGAACTTGTAGAGCAGCTCAGTAGCTTTTTCACAAGCAGATCATTGTTTACTACCAACTCCATGGTAGTGGCATCTGCAGAAAACCCCTTGCCAACCATTTCATCAATAAGTTGTTTTGCCATGGACAAATCGTTGTGTTGGAGATATCCTTGGATAATCACATTATAAGAGCAATCATCTGGTGAGCAACCATTCCCTTCCATTTTCCTGAACACCTTTAATGCTTCATCTAATAATCCTTCTTTACAAAGTCCTTTGACAATTATAGTGTATGTACAAACATCAGGATGCAACCCTTCTATGGAAAGTCTAGAAAACAATTCCTTTGCATCGTTAACCTTTCCAGCTCTGAATATACCATCAATTAGGGTATTATAAATAATAAGGTGAGGCTTCAACAAGTTCTTTTGCATTTCATGAAATAGATCCAATGCCATATCAAGACAGCTATGCTTACAAAAGCCATCTATCAAAACTGAGTACACCACCACGCTGGGAGAATAGCCACTAGCACACAAGTCCTTGAAAAACTTATGTGCAGCCCAAGGGCCCTTTGCTTTACACAAGCCACGTATAAGAGAACTATAAGTAAAATCGTCAGGCATCAAGCCTTTGCAAGGCATTTCATCAAGAAGCCGCATTGCCTCATCTATCCTTTTTCTCTTACAGTAACAATGAATCAAGATGCTGTAGGTAACAACAGTAGGAGTACAGCCCTTGCTTACCATCAGGTTAAAAATTTCTCTAGCTTGATCCACTTGGTTGTGTAAACAATATCCGTCCATTAATGAACTGTAGGTGATAACATTAGGCTTTGTTCCTCCCTGCATCATCAATTTGACTACACCATGAGCCCTTGAAACCTTTCCTTCCTTACAAAGTCCATCAACCAAAGTATTGAAGGTAATTAAATCTGGTGTGACGTTTGCTCTCAACATTTGGTTAAGCAACATAAAAGCTTCCTTCCATCTGCTTGATATACACAAACCTCGGATTAAGGTGCTGTAGGTCACAACATCAGGTAAGATACCTTCGCTCTTTATTTTGAAGAAGAGGTCTAATGCCTTGGTAACAAGTCTATCCTTGCAGAGGCTGTCAATGATAGCATTAAATGACACCACATTAGGCAGGCAACCTTTCTCCACCATTCTTTTCAGAATACCAATGGCAACATTGGTTTTCCCAATTTTACAAAGACCATTCACAATCACAGTATAGGTATAAACATCAGGTCGATACCCTTTTTCAACAATATCATCAAACAAATCCACAGCTTCACCAAATTTATCCTCCCTACAAAGCCCATGGATTACGGTATTAAACGTTACAACGTCAGGCTTCAAACCAAGTTTGAAGATTTTTCCCATAAGAGAGTACCCAAAATCCACATGGTCCAGGTGGCAGAAGCAATTAATCAAAATATTAAAATAATAAATATTATGTGAAATTCCAAACATTTCCATCTGTTCAGAGAGAGAAATGACAGTAGCATAATGTTTCATTCGAACAAGTGCAGATAACAATTTACTGAATTCCTTAATAGGGGAAGGAGGATTACTATGAAGCATCAAATTAAAGGAAGCTAAACAATCATCAATGTTGTGGAATGAATCAGAATTGCCTTTACCTCTCAAATGAGTACTACTTTTAGAACTACTAAAAGAAACGGAACCAAAAATATCCATTGGCCGACGAATCCGAAAAACAGTAAGGCATCTCCCACTGCGAGTAGACATCATCGATTATCTGCCTATGCACAAAGCGAAAGAGAAGCAGTTTATCTTCCTCTGCGTAAACACTTTTTGCTCTCGTTTAGTCTAATTTGATTACCTAATTTTTTCGATTTCATTTCTTCAATGACGAAAATTGGATCGGGTCACCCACCATGAAACCAGACCCAAAATATGATTACTTCTTCAAAACCCAAAATTGCCCCTACCACATTTCTACTAATTTCTTTCTTGTTGTGGTATAATTTTACTAAAGTATGAGTTAAAACTTTGCAATTGGTCTGATAATTGATATGTTATATATGCTCATTTTGATCAAACTATCAGAATTAGATATAGACTTTATCATCAAACTATCCATTAAGGTTGGGACTAGACTCCAAAATTAGAGAGGGACTATTTTTATAGGGGAAATAAAAAAAATTGATGTCAAATTTAATCTTACTTCATCAAATTTTGTCTTTTGGCATGTATTTTGAGATCTTTTGCCTATTATATTTAGTAACTATTTACTAGTTTATGTTCTTTATTTGTCTCGACATATGTCTGAATATGTAATAATTGTCTTCTTTATTTTGTATATCAAATAGAATGTGATAATCATGTTCTCATTCTCATGCTCATTCTCATTTGAAGTAAAATGGATTAAAGTCCATATGGAGGAAAATATAACCTCCAGGTATATTAGAACTAAAAAAAAAAGTCTATATCTATACTATATATGAATGGGGGGAGAAAATAGTGGGATTTCTGATCACGCCTTAGATGAAATTTGAATATCAATTAGAAAATTACATTTTATTAGTTGATTAGAAATAATTTATTAAAATTATTTTTTAAACAAATACATATAGATAATTAAGCATTTCAAATATTTTGAAAACTTTAATTTTATTGGTTGAAAATAAAGGTACTTTAATTTTGATTGATTGTATTAATTTCCTATTTGAATCTAAATTGTATTAGAAATTTTAGTCTAATTAAATTTTCAAAGTAATTAAATTAATAAAAATTTTATTTCTTGACAAATAAGTTTTTTCCCCTTTAATCATCAACGATAAGGTGAAAGTTGATGGCTCATAGAGCTTGACTTTTTAATCTTTTAAAATTAATTTACCAATTTATCCAAATATTAATTAAATAATTTATACTATTTTATATTATTTCACATATTTAAATCTATTATATGATAATATATTGGGAGCTCGACTACATTGGACAAAATTGATATCAAAAGCAGCAAAATAATATAAATCAAATTGATAAATTTTTTTTTTTTTTGAGAAAATTCATTAAGTGTTATTTCTTTTATCAACCTCCATAAACCGGTGAATATGAAGACTGTGCAATGAAACGGTCAACAACCTCCTATTCTATTCGTGAAGATATAGAAAGGAAAAGGAAAAAGAAAAAGAAAAAAAAAAGTTCCTCACCGATACTAATAGAATGACATCTGAAATTTCGAATATATCCTTTTAATTAGATTTTTAATGCATTCTAATTGGAGAAAATATGTTCATTTATCCTTTTAAAGAACCTTTTAAGTTGAGAAAATAAATTCCATTTTTTATTTTAAATATCCTTTTACTTAGATTTTTTATGGATTTTAATTTGATAAAATATGTACATTTATATTCTCTATTTGATCTTGCAGTATTATTTTCTAATAATTTTTATAATTAATAGATTTTGATGTTCTTAATTATAGATTCTCACATGATATATTGCTTTCTAGGAGGTAAATTAAAACATTAATTTAAATATCGAAAATGAAACTTAAATTCTTTTAATTTATTATGTTCTGAGTTTTTTAAAATATGGTTAAATAATTTACCATTGAAGTCTACTAGTTAAATACAATGAAATTAAAATAATTTTTTTAAATTTTCTCTTTGATTTAGACTTATTTGGATTATTTACACATTATTGTATTTACACATTATGGAATTATAGTATTTTACTAATATATCAAGTAAGAATGTTTTTCCTTTTTTAGTCTAATGAAATCTTTTTTTAAAAAATAGGCTATAAATTTTGAATTAATGAAAAAATGGTTATTTAGGCATGTTTGCTAGCATTTCCATTTTCAGCTTTTAAATTTAAAGATAAAAAAAAAAAGAGAAAATTCAAGAGCTATCTTCTTATTCAATAGTTTATTCTACTTTTTTTAAAAAAATTTATTGAATTTCATTTAATTTTTTATGACTTAGTTAGATGTACTTTTTTAAAGCAATTTTAAAATTGATATAAAGATAATTAGACCTTTGAGATTTTAATTTTTTTAAATATTTTTTAATAAATATGTAGGACTTTGAAATTTTTGAATATAATCTCATTTTTATTTATTTATAAACTTGATAAACGATCTTCCATTGCCAATATTATTATTTGCACATTGATCCCTATATGGAACTTTAAACTTTAAGCAATTTAATTTTAGATTTTGTGCAAAACACATGGAGCCCAAAATACTATATACCATTGATAAAATTTGAACTTAACTTCATCTTATTAAAATAATTGATGTCAATATCAAATTTATATTTTATATGGAGCAAGTATTGATTTATTAGATTAATGTCATAGTATCGTCAAATTATAAAATATTTAGCAATATGGTAAATGCAAATTTTTAGTTATTTATATAATTAATAATAATAACATTATATTTTTTTATTAAACAGAGAAGGAAAAATGTTGTTTTATTTTCAATTAGATTTTACATTGTAAGACATGTTAAAAAAAATTCATTATTTTTATTTTAATCTAAATAAGAATTTATACTTCAATATTATATAAATAAAAAAATTAAACTAATATAAAATGAGCAAAATTAACGTGCAACACACATCATAAAAGAACTAGTAGCATTAAAAGTAGTAAATTCATTGTTAATAATCTAAGGTTTAATGTTTTATTTGTATATAATATAAAAATGGCTAATACGTAGATTGCCCTCTAAACTTTGATAAATTAATCCTACAGTACTCCCAACTTTGCTGGGAACCAATTATGCACTTTAAGTCAAAAATTTTGCACCAAATAAATACCTTTCGACCTTGGCAACCGTGCGTGTATTATAAAAAAGCTGAGTAGGATAAATAAATAAAAATGGGACCCAATTTTATTTACACATCAATAATTTAAAAAAAAAAAAAAAAAAAAAAAAAACCTCACTAATCCCCGTCCAAAAGTCTCTCTCTCTCTCCTCCTCTGCGTATGAAACAACAATCGCATTGAGCAAAAATAGAGCATTTCCATTTATAATACAAAATATAGAAAAATGACAATGACATTCAAAAACTCTATCTCTTTTTGATATTAGCGACCATTATCATGAAAGCCTACTCTACATTCATAGCATTTTTTTGCACTCATCTCCATTAATGGAATGCCAATTTACCTGCAAACACATTAATTTATTGAATTCAACACATCATAAATGAAGATCAAATTAAAGGTTTTGGTGTTAGTATGAGAAGATTTTCCACACTAGATGACAGACTCAAGAAAGCTAATGCAATGGTCATTATAAGCTATCAAAAATCAAAATGTTGCCCTTTTGGCCTGAGACACGTGAGTGATGACAATGAAACTTGTCATGTATGGATTAGCAAATTAAAAAGTGCAAGGGAGAGAGACAAAAGGATATAAAAAAATTGATGTAACTTTAGTTTCAATATGATAGGTTCCATCTCTATCAATCTGCCACTTCCTCAGGTGTAGAGCGTTATTTCTTAAATATCAACTTTGTTGTTTTCAATTTTCCTTCACAGAAGCTACATTTTCCTTCAAAAGTACTTGTAAATGGTGGTCACCGGATAATCACAAAGCAAATAATCATACAATGTATTCTCGCTCCAAATCACAACCATGTTTTTATTAGCTGTAGAGTAGGAATATCCAGCAGTTGCGCCAGATTGTCTCCTAAAAAGCACACTCAAATCAGGTGTTTATGGCGGGCGCTTTTTTCGACGGTATGGCATTGGGCGCACTTCGTCTTGAAGATCTTCTCTCCGGCTTGAGGATCGTTGGGCAGTGCTTGCTCGAATGTCGCCATTTAGAGCTCTTTAAAAATGAAATTTTATTTTTAAAACAACAAAACAACGTTACTTGTTTTTATTTTTAAACTTTCGCATGTCTAAATGAAATTGGACCCATTTCCGTTGATTTATCCTACCCATCTTCTTTGCTATATACACACCCTTGGGAGCATGGAAAATTGTTTATTTGGTGTAAACTTCAAGTGCATAATTGGTCTCTGCAAAGTTGAGAGTACAATTAAATTAATTTGTCATACTACGTATTTGGCTATATAAAAAGAAAAGAAAGGAAAAAATAATTTGAATTGTTAAAAAAATAACGTGAGCCAAAATGCTAGTGGTAACTACTTTGGCTGTAGTAACAATGTATTACTCAATGTATTAGACAAATGAACATATTCATATATGCGGATCCTTAAAACCCAAAAAAATGACCCAAAAATAGAAATATATAGTTCTATTATTCTTTTCAATTTTCCAAACATTACTTCCCTTTGAATCAAACAAATTTAGGATATAAGAGATAGAAATTAAAAATATTAATCATCAGGAGGCTATCTATTTATTGCAATGGAGATACAAATCTCTTACTAAATGAATAGGATAGTAGTTAAAATTGATTGAGTAATGGAAAAAAGTAGAAAATAAAAACTTATTTCCAAAAGGCAAATATAATAAGAACCAAATTATTTAAAAAAAATATCAATTTGAATCTTGAAAATTGCTTCTCTTTTAACTGGAAAGGCGATGATTTAATGAAATTTTATTCTAACGGAAAAACTAAAGCCAAAGTCAAAAAAATACATCCAATCAAATTATACAAATATAAAGAAAAAAATAATATTAAAAATAAAGAATATATTTTTTCTTTTCTTTCCCTCCCCTAATATAAAAACTTTTAAATCACATTCAAATAATAAAATCAAATATTTAAAAATAACTTTGAAAGTCAAAATATAAAATTTTTCAAATTCCTTAATCATATTTATTTATTTAAATAAAATAAATTTAAATAAATTAAAACTTATAAATTTTGAAAGGCTTAATTATTTACATGTATTTATTTAAAAATTTAGTTTCAATAAAATATATACAATAAAATCAAAGGAAAAGTTAAAATATCAATTTTATATAAACCAAATTGTAGGAAATAAAGAATATAGAAATTTAAAATTAAATATTTTCTAAAAATAAAATAAAAATTAATAATTTTCAACGGCTTAATTATGTGTAAATGAATATTTAATAATAAATTTATAAAAAAGTACAATCAAATTTTAAAAGAATTAAAAGTTTTCTAATCAAAATATTTTAAATTACAATCAAATATTATATATTTTTAATATTTTTCTTTACATTTATATCTATCCTAATCAAAATATTTAAAATTATAATTAAATATTATACATATGTTTTTAAGATAAAATTTTTTAATTGGCTGTGATTAAGATTATTTTATAATATTTTAAATTTTACTAAGAATATTATCGAAAATCTCATTATTTCCCCCTATTTCCATATATATATATATATATATAATCCTGAATCAAAAAGATGTGAGTTGGCACTCTAATCTTTGAGAATTCTATTTTATCTTTTTTTAGATTTTTTTTCTTTATTTTTCTATGTTTTGGTTGAATGGTTATATTTTTTTTAATTTTAAAATTAATATTTAGATAATAACAATATATTTTGAAATCTAATCTAATTTAACAACTATTTTATTTTTTTGGTATTTGATTTTTATTTTCTAAAATTTAAAATTTTTTAAAAATAATTTGGCTTTTGAAAAATTTTAATTGGAATTTTTGAATTTTTTTTCTTTATTTTTCTATGTTTTGATTGGATGATTATATTTTTTTAATTTTAAAAAATTAATATTTACATAATAGCAATATATTTTGAAATCTAATCTAATTTAAAAAATATTCTATTTTATTTGATATTCGGTTTTTTTTTCAAAATTTAAAATTTTTTAAAGATAATTTGGCTTTTGAAAATTTTTAATTTTATACCTTTATCTATATCTATATATAATCGTAGTTATTGGCTTAAATAAACAAGATGATTGTTTTGCATAAAATATATAGTTTGTTTGTTTTTAATTGTATACCTATATGGTTACTACTTTGCTTCTTTCTTTTGTTAGTTTAATGTATATTGAATTTTTTTTCTTTCTTTTGCATAGGGTATCAGTTAGTGTATTTCACACATTTTTACTTACATTTACAATCCAATTATCTTCTCGCGGGTAAGCTTCAATCATCGCACTCCTCATCAAATTCAATATCTCTTGGAATCATGCATTTCCAAGAAGAGCTTTTTGCTTTTGTCATCGTTCCTACCCAGCAATGATATCCAATTAAAATCGTGTATGATTGAAGTTATATGCTTAAAATTATTCCACTTGATTTTGAATATGCGATTCTTCTTTTTTTAAAATCTCAATATGTACCGTTATTTGAGCATCAATTTGCTTCACTAATTTATGTTAGTATGAATTCTTTCTATTTTTCAGTATAACTTCGAGCAGAAAAGAAATATCTTGTATGTGCTAGATTGATACTAATATAAACTTTCGCATTTACAACATTATTTCTTTTGATTGTAATGATGTTAAATGATTTAATTTCATTGGTGTATAAACCTGGCCTTATGGAATTGGTTGAATTTCTCAAACCGTTGAATGAAGTGATCATTGAATCCAAAATATGGTCATTGTTATATATATATTCTAAATTTTATATTTTAAAAAGAAACTATTAAACAAGACTCTTAAATTAGTTTTTCATTTTCAAAACTTTATATGTATGATCATATTTATTGGTACACTTTATTTAAACTTCTGGAGTTTATTTTTTAGTTAAGAGATCTTTTTGTTTTTGTTAATTTATTAGTAAATGCAATTTATAAATTATAAATTAATAAACATTAATAAAATAATTATTTTTTAAAAAAATAATAAAGCAACCCGCGCGATGCACGGGCCTTCGCTAATATATGTAAAAATAGGTAATATATTCAAAAATTGTTTAAAAATTTTTATATACAATAATCCTATATCATTTACAATTAGAAAGAAATATTTTGAAAGAACTCAGAAAATTTTTTTTAAAAAAATTTTTTTAAAAAATTTTCATTTAAAAATTTAATTATTACTTTTAACCAATGATGTTATAGACATTATTATATTTAAAATAAATAAATAATAGCTTGTGAATTTTTTGTTTTAAAAAGCTTAATGTAAATTCATTTGCACATTGAAAAACCAAACCTCAAATCAAATTAAACCAATTGAAAAATCATTCAAAACCTATGATTTGAGCCAAACCAGATCCTAATCAAACCCGACCAACATATAGCCAATTAGAAAGCTCTATAAAACCCAGAAATCCCCATTCTACCCCAAAAAACCCATCTCCTCCTTTCTCCCCTTCCCGTTAGCCCAGACCACAGCCACCCCTCCCCTTTCTTTTTCATTCACCAACCAACGCCACCGCCTCCTACCGCTGTCGCCCCTCTCTCCCTCTCATCTGCTATTTCCCGCTAGCGCAACTAGCGTAGCTATTGCAGGAGAACTGTGATTTCACTAGATCAAGAAATCTGGTCTCGAGCTCCTTGATTTTTCGACGACTCCTGTATGAGCGGTCGACTCCAACTTCTCTCTAGTCGACGATGAAGCTCCGGTTTCTCTCTCTCCTTCTCTTCCCACGTAATGGAAAAAAAGAGAGGACGAAAAAAAATAAGAGGGTTGGTCAAACGAGAATGAGACCGGTCGACCATGTATGGGGATCAGCTCCTTGGTGCACACATTTGAGAGGGCGGGCCATGTGTGATAACGGCTTGTCGGGGGTTTTGGTGATGCTACTGACCAATTTTCACATGTTTGATTATTTGAAGGTGCGATTACTTATGGGTGGTATGCTTGACTGTGTCCATTTTAGTATTTTAGGAAGCATTTGGTGTGAATACTTGTATTATGCATTAATCATTATTCATTATAAAACTCACTTCTCTTTTATTCAATTTTTCTAGGAAGTAGATTCCTCACTGTTTCTACTAAAGCTCTGTTTCCTCCACCGCAGAGCTAGAAAAGTAACCTTTAGAGTTAGCAGTTATTTAAATTATATAGCTATATGTACAAAAACTTATTTATATCTATCTGTTAGTGAACTCCGCAGTTGTAGGATTGTAACCGATAAACTTATATGGATGTTTAGTTTTTTTTTTTTTTTTGACATTATGTGGATGTAGCACTTTGATTTAGCATTTAATGGATTAATATTAAATCAAATTCGCTATAAATTAGAATGACTAAATAGTTGGAAACCAATTATATAATTAAAGATAAGTATGTAAATTTATGGAGGGACCATTTGGAAATTCGGCAAAAAGGACATGGAGGGGGATTGATGAATTTGTTAAGATTTGCATAACATATAAGCTAAAGACAAAACTTACCTCCTCCCATTTTACCTTCTTGGCCGAACCTCCATTAGAGAGAAGAAAATTTTCAAGCTTTCAATCATAAGAACTACTTGGTTTTAAGAGGATTAGAAGTGAGAAATCACATAAGGTTAGTGAACTCTTACTTTTTTTTTTTTGAATTTTACGGGTCAATCTTCAGCATATCATGAATTTGAATTATGAAATATGGTTATGGAAGTTTTTGGTTTGTTGAGATATTTAAGGAGATGATTGATTATGGTTGTTTTCAGAGTGTATGGAAATGTTTAAGTATGTTTATGGTGATTTCTTTGTCTGTTATGCTTTGGCATAGATTTTGGAGTTTTTGCTTAAAATTATGTAATTTAAGGGTTTTGTGCTATGAATGACTTTAATAAAATTGAAGTTGTTAATAAATTATTTAACTTGAAATGATGATGAAATTATGCCTAAATGAGAAAGAAAGAAAGAAGATCTTAAGCATAAAAAGATACCTAGGTAAGGATTTTTAAAGGAGGAGTATTGAAATTATATTCAAGTGATTTTATGTTAGTACTTGATGAGCTATTAAAGAATATGTGGTTTAATTGATTGATTAGAACAGGAATTTCATGGAAAATGCCAAGGAGACATTTGACGTATACTTGAATTTTTGGCATTGATATTGTTTTTATATTTTCTTGTTTTTGGTGAGTTAGTTTAGTGTTATTCAGTGATATTAAGTGTTGAAATTTAAGCATTTCATGTTTAAGAGAAAATCTCATAATATTAAAATGGGTAAAAAGGATAATTTAAGGAAAATCATGACTACTTGATTCAATGCTTAATTGCATTCTTAAGAATATGAATGTATGAATTTTTAGTAGTATGGAATTAATGTTAGTGTTAATTTCATGCCACAGCTTCTGAGAGGAGAGGATCAGAGAAGACACCACTGGATAAGAGGGAGAAGCTAATAGAGCATCCTAGTGAAGGTTAGTTAGTGCGCTACTCCTTTTCTGTTTTTGGTTAAACTTAAGAAGTTTTTGATTTTAAGATATGCTTTCACAAACTGATTTATAATTTTAAGAAAGTATTGTTTTGATGTTTTATGAGTTTTAAGAGGAAGAAAGTATGATTTGATAACAAATGTTTTATTGATTTTTAAATTTGTGTTTTAAAAGATTAGTGGTGTGGAAAAGAAGGATATTGGCCAAATGATATATATAGTATGAGGGATAGCAGTGAATGTAGGTTTTTAGCAATGCTTGAGAAAATAATGTATTGCCCATTGTGTCTACTTCACATTTTTTTATAAAAATGATTTATGGTTTCACAGTTATTGATAGACATGGTTATTACCCGATATTACTTCATTTGTTATTGTAATGGTATGGACTTGAAAGTCTAGGCCAAATTTTGGTGGCACATTAAGATACGTTTTGTTTTCTCTTCCTCTACTTTTTTTTTTTTATTTTGTTGTTTTACCTACTTTTTTTCTTTTATTCCATCTACTTCCATATATATGGGATCAAGTATGGGCTTCTCTAGAAGCCCACTGTGTCTATCCCAATGAGGATTAGAATGTTCTTCTTTCTCAAGCCCTTAGTATAGAGGGAGTAGATTGACTACCATTCATATAGAAAATCTCTCCAATCATCAATATTGCTTAAACCATCTTACTGTTGACTTGGTAAACTTACTTACTCTCTCTCTTTCTAGAATTTGACATTGAGGTTTGACTTGATTTCTCTATTTCATATGAGTATCGACCCTTAGGGATCCCTTGCTTCTTTGCACAGCTATGTAAACCCTAGAGATGTATTTGATGAGTAGTATGAGGTAGCTATCACTTGTGTGGATGTTATAGTCTCAAAGAGGAGTATAATGATGGAGCTTATAGGGGAAGTTCATGCACCAGTAGCTTATTATTGGTTGCCATAACAATTAATAATATATTAAACACATGGATGGTATTTCTTCGCCCTCTCTCTCTCTCTCTCTCTCTCTCTCTAAGTAAGTATTATAGCAACATAAATTTAAATATTCAAATTATTTCAGTGTAAAAGTACCATAAAAAATTTAATAGTTCTCGTTCATGGAATAAGAAAATGAAGGTTGCACTTTGAGTTGGAGGGTTTAATGTGATAATATCACTGTTGTGAAAATGATAAAGGATTGATCTTGAATCTTCAAAGAGTTGCTCCCTCAATTAATTCTATCAAGCAGGTGCTAGTGAGGGATTGAATTTACAATGTCACTCATACTTTCACAAAGTTAATCCTTATGCCCACTAGTGAGCAAACCTAGCTAAAGCTGTTTTTCGGGGCACTCATGTCATCATAATATTAATTGAGTAGTTTAATATAGGATGTATGTGTAGTGTTTTGATCTTCTCTTTTGAAAAAAAATAAATTTAATACTTTATGGATCAATTATGTATATAAGTTGATTTAAGGAGTTTGATGGGTAACTCGTAGAAGATGTTTGATTTTTTGCTTAGGATGAGTTTAGTTCCTCGGCATGAGATATAATGTAATGCATTTGATTACATTATATTATATTTCACAACATAAGACAAATATGGCTAAAGATATAACATAATATATTTGATTACATTACATTATGTTTAGGCTGACGATATTGAACCATATGTTTACCTTAGCTAGTTCTTGGAGATTGTGGTTTATAATAGATAAATAAGAGAGTTAAAAGACTTATCTTAGGATGTTCTCAAGCTCTAATATACACACTTTAAGAGTATATATATATATATATATATATATATATATATATATATATATATATATATATATATATATGACAAGTTGCATCAATTAGACTTCTTTTCCATTTATTAATTGAAATATTCCTCTTTTGGAGAAATTCTTGTGCTGACCACCATATGGTAAACTATAAATGGTAATATGAGCATACAACATCACTATGCTAATTACAATATTCAATTCATATTAAATGCAACAAAAAAAGAGCATTAAGATTAACAACCTCATGCAATTAGCTCGACCGTATAACATTCTACTATTGATTAGTTAGCAAATTGCAAATATAATGGTGTAAAGTATACAAACCTTGCAAGCCATGCACAAACGTTACACACACACACACACATAGACACATGACCAATTACAAGAAATTTAGTCATATGAATATGATTACCAAGTCTCTATCATAAAAATATTATGAAGATATTTCAAATACAATCATAGACATGATGCCATTTTCATGTGTCAAAAACTTAATAGACATGTGGATGGTCAAATAAATGATCCTCTATTCAAACATAGTATAAAGAATGAAATTTTACACAAAAGGGATCATCTAGCTTCAAATTGCAAGGATATAATATCAGAATAGTAATTGATGTAGCAGCAAAAATTGGTCTAGGTAACCAACATAATGAATCCAAAGTCAAACTCTTTGACACCATTCTGTGACCATTCCGACCCATTAGTCTAAAATAGAAGCCAACATCCAAATTTCTATAAGCTAAGCTTAAGCTTACAAAATTTAAGAAGATAAGTACCTACATAATGTAGGAATTTCTCAAAAGTTTTAGGAAGTTTAAAACTTTCAAGTAGATTTCACAAGTAGAAAATCTAAAAAGGATGAGAATCCACCAAAAAGGTTATAGAAGAACTACACCTATAGCTTATTGATGACTGATTGATGAGAGCACCGAGTAGGTTAATAAGAGCGATTGACAACAAAAATGTCATACTAGGCACACTATATTTTGATTCAATTGTTGCCCTTCTTAACAATAAACAACCGCCAATATTTTGAAGGTCATCGTTGTTCCAATGAGCATTGGACTATTGGCACTTGAATTTATAGACGCAAATCTCATGTCCAATCCCAATTGTAGTCCTCAAACAGTCTCTGATCATATGCTCCGTGGATCCACATCTCATAGATGAATAAGAAATCCTCCAACAAATGCCCATATGCTTCTTACCACAGGAAGCACAAGTTCTATCCGAGGAGAACGCTTATAAAACTTAAGAAACTAGTTATATGTAAGTCTTTCTTCTTTTCCTTTCCCCCCTCTTATTAAAGTATTATTGGTTAGGCATAGGGGACAATAACATGAGCTAGTTATAATAAACTAGTTGCGGGCTCGCGTATTGCGCGGATTGATTCATTGTTGTATATTTTACTTTATAATTTATAGTTTATATATAAATCATAAGATGACAAAATTATTAATCTCCTTAATTTGGAAAAATTTTTGAGCCCATAATTTAGGCTATACTGTCAACAGTACTAAAAATCAAATGGATAAGCATATGTTGTATATAATATACCTTCAAATAGAGGGCCAATTTTAAATTGTCTTCAAGATCACCTTTTATGTGAATCAGTTCATTCATGGCAAATGTAACGGCTTCATTTTTCTTCTTCTCATTAATTAATGTCACTAAAATAATATCATGTCATAATCTAGGCCAGTTTGGAATATACATAGACGAGGATAATGAAAAAAGAAATCCATAATATACAAACTATTCTCAAGTTGGATTTTTTTTTTTTTTTTTTTTTTTTTTTTTTTTTTTGCCTCCTCTTTATATTCACGTTGTGGAGTAGACAAAGAGAGAATTCTTCACGAAGGAAAGAGTCATTAAACAAATAGAAAAAAGGAAGATGAGTTTTGGCATTTAAAGGAAAAGATAGAGAATTTTCTTAAATTAATATTTAAAATTTAAAATTTAATATAATTATTATATATATAGATAAAAAAATTATTAAAGAAAAAAGAAATGATAAGAAATGAGATTAAAAAATTAAAAAAATTGTAAAAAAAAAGAAAAAAAATAGAAATAAGAATGTCAAGTCAGCTATTTAAAGTTTTTTTTAATATATATATATATATATATATATATATATATATATATATATATATATATATATATGGATTTTACTTTGAAGTGTTCATTTAGTATATTAATAATTATTTTTTTAATTTTATCTATATTTATTAGGTGTAATTTATTTTTATATTTAAATTTTTTTTTTCTTTTTATCATTACTCTGATTGTAGTAAAATTAAAATTTTGACTTGTAGTAAAATTAAAATTTTGACTACACATGTAACTGAAAACTTTTCATCATATCAAGGTATGAAATAAGAGTACTACTCTAATGGCGATGCTTTAATATAAGATAAAATTACATTAATTTTATAGTAAAATTGAATGACAAAGTTTTAATTTTAAAAAGCGCAATTTAGCTATTTTACTATATATTTTTATAAAATCAATATGTTTCAATCATTTTCTTAATTCTTATAAAAAGATAAAATGTTGTTATTAACGTTGGACGGAGTGAGCAATGCATAACTAAATCTGCATGTTTAAAAAATCTAATTGTCTAAGAGTTTCACCTCTAAATTCAAACTTCAAGGTTTACATTACACTTGGTAACGAGACATAATATAATGTAAGTGAAAATATTTTTAGCGTCTCATGAATCATAATTACATTAGAAATACTTTTGATTATATTATATTAATTTCAGTTCCGACTCATGAGAATTAATTAATATTTGATCACTATCTTCACCATCAAGCATTGACTATCGGATATTGTCATTAAGAAATGCCTATTTATGGTACCAAATACCTTTTAATCAATCACTAGCTACCAATTGCTACCAACAACAGTTAAGCTTTAACCATCTATCTGATATTATTGTTGAAAATATTTATAAAAACTATATGAAGGTCAATTGTTTTAATATTTAAAAGAAAAAAAAATATTATTGTCAAACAATATAATTTGGGACTAAGTAAAAAAAATTTAAAAGACACATAAAATGATATGGAAATAGTAATTTTTTAGATATATCATATAACCTACAACAATTTTCATATTTTATCATTTAAAAAATATTTATTATTATTATAAATGTGATATATAAATTGAAAGTTGTCTCACATATTATATCTAATATTTTAATAATCATACAATTGATAAATATATGTACAATTTCTTGTTATATCAAATTTAATATAATAATTCATAATCATAAATGTTTATAAATAATAGTTATGTATTTCAATGTTCTCTCTCTCTCTCTCTCTCTCTCTCTCTAATGTTTCCATCTTTTCATCTTTTGTGTATTTTTCTCTGTTCTCTCAATTGGATTTTTTTATAATTTTTAAAAAATAGATATTAATCATAACTACTAGGTACATTTATGTTGCTTTTTGAAATAAGTTATTACATTAAGGATAAAAGTTTCAGATTTGATTTGATTTGTATATAATTTCATATACGAGAATTTATTTATATACAGAAAATTCATCTATAAATGATTTTATATTTTAATTTATTTATTTCAAATCCAAACCCCTAATACAAAAGGACTCTATAAAAAAAATTCTTCACTTTATATAATATACACACACATTTATTTAAATAATTCATATTGTATTCTAGTATTACATTTGAACTTCTTGATTTATATATTTACTACTACTGTTAAAAAAAAAAAAAAAAAAGTAACATTGAATTTAATTTTTTTTTTTTCTAAAAAAGATGCAATAATGATAATAATATAATAGAATATTTGCCTCTATTGCAATACTTAATTCATAAATTTAAATTGCATGCTTATATCATTTAATGGTAAAAATTATCTATGTAGTCAAAAGAACTCAATTCTCCGCTTTGTTATAAAAAATATGAAGACTAATTAAACCTAATCAGATTCAAACAAGAAAATGAATATTTGAAATTAGACTTGTCTAGACTTAATTTATAGATTCACCAATGAATCAAAACTAAACAAAATACATATTTTTTTAAAACTATTTCCATTACCCTTTTTTCTCACTAAATGATCATAAATAATTATTATTTTAAATAAAACAATATTTTTATTGGTTATTAATTCAAGCATCTGAGCTAGGTGAGTCAATTCTAGTCATTTGGGTCATTTTAACTAAAACTTAATCTAAAAATTGCTAACCCCCAGCATATGCATCCAAAAAGCAAGCCCAAGAGAAGGACACTTTTTGGAAAATACAAATTTATTTCAATAAAATCTCCAAAGGTTGAACCTTTAACTTTCAAAGCAATCACAAAAGACAGCACCAACAGTCCTCTCTCTTCCCCAACAAAATAATTGCATCAGATAGAATCTTCGTATTAAAACAAATGAATGCACTAACATGTCAAAAGGTTATTGATGTACATTTGGGAATATGTCTCCATATAACTGCATCTAATTGCTATTCATAAACATGAACGAATAAAAGGTCCCAAATGTAAATTTATAATTGCATAAAAAAAATTTATATTATTCGCATAAACATGCCAAGCATTCTAAGACCAAATGCTCTTGCTCATTGTATCATCACCACAAAGGGTTGTGCCTATGTTGTACAAGGATGGAGAAATGGTGAAAATCAAATTTGTGGAACAACAGATACATGGAAATAAAAGGACTGTTTTTAGGCACATGAAGAAAAGAAACTATTCTTTATTAGTTGAATCTCCATATAGAAGATCTCTAAAACCAGAAGCATAGCAAAGTTTTATGCAATATTCTGGACTGATCTTAACTATCCTTCTTTGACTCATTTAACAATAAGTAAAAAAATCAAAGTAAAAAAGATTTTCCTCCCTTAGAGCAATTAAACAACAAACTGATAATACCACTTTTCTTTTTCTCAATTTCAACAACAAAACTTCTTGGCAATACAGATAACACAGTAAGAGTAACAGCCAGCAAAATCCTCACCTGAAACTTGATAAATATTGCAGATGTTGAAGTGCCTAATGTAAAAAAATGGCTTAGGCTTATTCCATCACAACTTTGGCCCCAACTGCTTTCATCTTCTCAATTATTTTCTCTCCTTCTTCCTTTGATACTCCAGTTTTCAGCACTGATGGCGTCTTCTCTACTAAATCCTTGGCTTCCTTAAGACCCAAATCAGTAAAACTCCGAACCTCCTTGATTATCTTAATCTTTGAAGCAGCTTCAAATGACTCCAACTTCAATTCAAAAACAGTCTTCTCAGGTTTCTTCTCTTCCTTGGCAGAAGCAGCTGATGCCTTCACCGCCATTCCAGCCAATCCAGCAGCACCACCCTTCATAATCCCTACAACAGGCAATTCAGTCATTCCTTTCTTTCTCATTATAATGGAACTTAGTTCAGCAACTTCCACCAAAGTTAGCCCCGAAATTTCATCAACAAGCCTGAAAACACGCTCAGTTGGTGGACTACGATGCTCCGTGGGATCAAAAGTTGCAGGATCATAATCAGTCGGGAGTCTCCTCTGATCAATTTCAACCTCTTCTTCTTCATCCTCATCTTTTCTCAGAGATTGGGCAAAACCTCGACACAACACCCCATTCAAGCTCATGAAACTCAATGGGACCAATGGCGAAAATAAGCTTTTTGTAGAAAAGCCATTTGGTAAATGATTTCTTAACCTGAAAATCAAGCTCATTTCCAAATTTCTTAAGTACATATACGCTTCTTTAATCCAAAAACCTATCTAGATGGAACCCATTTTCATCTGAGGAACTGTCCTGAAATCCAAAAGGAAATTGCAAATAAATTTTTTTTTTTAAAAAAAAAAAGAACAGTAGATCGATAATAAGACAGAAAACTTTGCAATTAACTATTTGTGAAATCATAAATCATAAACACCCATTTGAGAAACTAAGTTACCTGAATTCCAGACAGAAATTAAAAAAAAAAAGAAGTAGTAAATATGCAAATGCAAGACGACTACTCTTCAAATTCTCCATCAGAACTTAAAAATAAATAAATAAAAAAATAAAAATGAGATCTGGACTAGGAAGTACCCAGACTAACCGATAGAAATTGGCGACAACGGCACCGGTGACTGATAAGGCCAATGGTGAGACCGAGAGAGACGGAGCGGTCACTTCGACTCCTTTCAACACCAAATTCACAAAGGAGAAAACAGATTGCTGGACTGTTAAAAAAGGTACAGCGGATAGTGAAGCTTGAAAGCGGCTGGCAAAAGACAAGGGTAGCAATGAGCTTGAATAGCGATGGAGGGTTCGGTTACATAAAAGAAGAAGAAGAAGAAGAAGTTGTGATTATATTTTTGCCGTAACTTTTGATAGGTGATTGGCGGCTAGGGTTATTTTCTAAGAGAGGATAAGAGAACGAAATGAAAAAAGAGATCAGATGAAAAAGAGGAAAATTGTAGAAATTTATATATTATTCTGATGCGAACTGTTATTGAAGATTAATTTTAGCTGGTTGGCATGGAAGGAGCAATTCATCCAAAATTAATTGGAAAATTGGTCAATCTGGCCCCTGAATTTGGGCCTGATATTCAAAATGAGCAAAACTCAACTTTTTTTTGTCAAAAATAACCCAGCAATTTAAGTAAAATGGCTTAATAAACCCATTTTTTCATCTTGGATCAGCACGCGTGATGTACATGGTATAAAAAGTACGTGAGATAGAATACATTGAATGAAAAAAAAAAAAAAAAAGAAATAAATCCTTGTCTCCTTCCATTGAAAATCTTGTAAAGTCCAGAACTATCAGCTGAGCATTTACAAGTCACATCCACTACCGTGTTGTCACAGCCGATTATTAAGTGTTTTAATTTTTTTTTTTTTTTTTTTTTTTTTTTTGCCTTCATTAAGAATTTCTCTAACGTCAATCTTTTTCAATTTTACTAAAAAAAAAATCATAGATCAAGAACAAATTTTAATGGATACAGAAACAAAAACACGCAATAATAAAAGTTACACAATATCAAAACCTATAGAAATTTTTATACTTTTTATGAAAAAATTACCAAAAAATTCATAAAACTTGAGGAATGATCAATAGATCAAAAGGAATGCAAGTAGAGTGAGGCTAAGTGCTATCAAATGATAACTTTGCTTACGACGACAGAGTTAATAGAGTTATTCTCGCCAAACAGTAATTGTAGGAAGTTTATTAGCTTTTGCTTTGGCTTAGGATTTCCAAATTATATTCATTTCGCTTAACTTAGATCTTTTATGAGCTTTATTATTTTCTGATATTTATCGATTGATTTTTAGTGGTATTTTTTTTTTATTTCTTTTGATGCTTAGTTTATTTTTATTTTTGTGTTGATTCTATATTGGAATGAGACGGCGGTGATTATTTGGGTTGAAAAATAATGAGCTACAATGCTAACATGTCTAAGATCTTAAGCTTGCAACTTCGTTGTGAAGATGGTGGAAAATCCTGGATCGCATCTGAAAAGAGAAGAAGATTAGGACTGCAAATATTTGAATTGGAGGAGGAAGCCATAACTAAGTGTTAGGCTTGGTGGTCCCACAACCAAGATGAAGCAGCTTCACAAACAACACCTAAAAGCTTTTGAAATCTTAAATATTTAATGAAAATAATTTTAAAAATCAAAGTTGATCGTGTGGATATCACGCGAATTATATATATATATATTTAAAATCTAGATTTAAGAAATAAAAAGAAATAGAATAATCAAAACGCGTCATTTAATGAAAAAATAATCTAGTTAAGAAATAACCATGCCTGAAGCTAGAAATAAGACCGCCACGAAAGATAGAGGGCTTTGCTATTCCCAACACGATTACTATTAACGTGTCTCTTCATGAATTTCAAGAATTTCGGGCAATTTCCTGTTCCTTTTTTTTTATTATTTTCTTCTTCAAATTCTTGTCAGAGCTACTGCAGGTGTATGCTTTAATTCCCCCAAGTAAATGAATTATTATTAAAACGTTTTATCTTGGAATTGGACTTTATTGCCTGGTTATTACTTTTCCATTGTTGGGAATATGAGAGTAATCCTCACTAATTCCTTCATCCCTTTGTTTTATGAGAAGTCACATGTATATATAGAACATCTACTAATTTCATAATACTATTAATATAGATATGTTACATACAATTTTCATATAAACCAGATCAGGAAAAGAGAGAAAAAGCTAAACGAATTCATATGCATGAAATAGAAAGGAGACAGAAAAAAAAAAAAAAAATGCTTAAATGCAAGAAACCTCCCAAGCTAAACTGCTAATAGAATATACATCTTTACCAAAATAAATAAATAAATTATCAGCTTAAGTTCATAGAAAGCTAGCTTTCAGTGACCCTGAAAATAGATAATAGATATATGAGGCCAATGTCGAATTGTAACAATTTTGTAACTCAAAAGAAGTTTGCAAGTTTGATCAAAATGTAATGTACAACATGTTACACTGAACTGAACATAGGGACGTGTCTCATTGGTATGGGGCAAAAATCACAAACAATACACCATAGGTTACGACAGTGAACCAACACTGTGGCATTAAATTATGGTACACTAACATCCTCAGCTCAAACAAAACAACTCAGACAATAAAATTGGAACCCCAGCGCGGAATGCATCACCTATAATATGTAAAAAGCACATCCCGAAGCAGCTTCAGTACTTCAACTTCTCTTCTGTTTCTGCAAGAGAGACATTATTATATTTTACTAAATCGTTAAACAAGTCAAAAGATGTTACTGAAAAACTCACGCATGTAGACATTTTATTAAAGTCATACATGTACAGGGTATACAAACAACACCAACAATCGGGCACCCTTATAAATTCCCAATTTGATCCACGCCAAAAGACACTGTTGCAGCTCTTCACATGCAATACTGAGGTCATGAATTAGGATTCGTGGATGGATCGTCCTTCCAACCCTTGGAGAGAAGGTCATAGTTGATAGATGCAAGCTGGGAGAGATTCTACAACAAAAAGCATGGACAAAAATAAAAAACCTGCACTAAATTTTAGGGAAACCAAACCAACTATGGCCTGCTTTTTTCCATGCAAGCAGGGGGCCAAGAACAATTTTTTTTACTTTGCATAGTTTTTTTTTTCCTTTCTTTTTTTGAACTGAGCCTGACCAAAGGTATTGCAGTTAATACAGGTTTTGTTCACATATTTATATTATCAATTAATTTATTCTCCACTTTTGAAAGAACACAGGTAACTTTAAAACCCAAACATTTTTGTCTTTTCATTCACATAACTCAGAACTTTAAGTCCATGATGAGATAAACTATGGAGAAACGAACTCAGGGTTAGAGGTGAAGAAAATACCTTGAAAGAGAAATTGCTGAATGAGTAATTGACGGACGAGCCAGACTCAAACTCTGCTAGACCCCCACATTCATCTCCCTGCTTATTATTATGCATGAAGATTAAATTTTCCACTTATGCAATTGAACTAAATAGAAATTTGCAAAACTTTAACCCGCTTTTAAGAATAAAAATACCACTTCATCTTGGCGATTGCTTAGGCAGCTACTGCTGCCACTCAAGCTGTCAGCATCACTAGAATCCTCAAAATCACTGGCTGGATATACGTGGTCATCTGAATGATTCCATGAGTAGCGACTTGTGAAGTAACTTGTGTCAAGCGCACTCTCTGAACTGGGAACAAATGCAGCCTAAACAGCAACAAATGTTGATGTGTCACAATAAAACCAATTTAGCCAAAGATTGTGAGAGGAGTCATTTTACTGATTGATAGAAAAGGCATTCAGACCTTCTGTCTAGCAAGCGTGTCCCAGTTAATATCTTTAAAGAATACATGCTGCTTCACCTGGATCAAATTTCGGCTTCTATTATTGCAATGTCTAACAAGATTACAGAACACCATGCCATAAGATGCACTCAGCTCAAAATGAAAAACGGAAATAGAAACCAACATCACCTCAGATGCTCCTCCAGCTCCAAGTCTCTGATGAGGATCTTCCGTTAATAACCTATAGAGTGATAGTATTAGCACTTTAGATTTAACATTATCAATAATTTATCTATATGCCATGCAAATGAGGATTAGTAATCTAATATATGCAAATAAATAATTAAATATTCTAACAGGTACATTTGCATGTCAAAGAATAATTGCATGAAACAAAAAAGTCAGCAATTTTGCAGATGAAAGAAATTATCAGACCAAACAAAAAATTCAGGTCTCCCAATATTTTTAAATTGCCACGTATACTATATCGCTCTCTTACCTATCAATTAGGTCCCATGCTTCAGGGCTCATTTCTTCAGGCACCCGGGGCCAAGGTATCTTGCGGTTGAGAATATTATCAAATATTTTCTAGAAGCAAAAGAGAAAATATGAGTGCAGCCGTAAAAAGAAGATTGAAATACCATGAGCAAATTACTAACACCTACCAAGCTTTAGCATAACATACACTTCCATCCATATAATTTCAAAATTGGCCACTTTCTTTGTTGAGGTTTATTACTGATTTCACACTGTTTAGTCTGTAATATAATACTTAATTTTTCATTATACTTCAGCCCCTGAACTTTAAACTAGACTATTAGTAGTAACAATTTTAAAAATTGATCTTATTTTAGTGCTAAACTATTATATTGTAAAACAATAGTCCCACAAAGTCTTGCACTTTGACTAAAACGCCTAATTGTATAATGGTAGGGATGAAGGGGCAGATTATGCTACACTCCAGGTAGATTTTAGTTATTTACTTAACCATTTCAAAGGCATCATACAACAAGGAATTTGCATATTTATAAAATTTTTCAGAGTTCATTGCAGACATAGCAATATGAAATGGAATTCATTGTATTGAAATATCATCAGAACTTTGACGTAAGCCTCAGCCAGAAGCAATTATAGTGAGTTTGTCTACCAGCATCATATATGCATTTAAACTGAGGTCCCTGAGACTTAACATAGTAGGTTAATTTATCAAATCTGATTTTGGACTCAACATGATTCATTTTCCTTCTATCAATTTCTTCACATCATAGTTGTACCTTCCTGTAGCACGAACAATGAAATAATGAGAAGAGAAAAGAAATGTCTTTGGTCTCCTGATCGTAATCATTACGATAATTTACAGTTCCATCACTGTCAAATCCACCAGGAGAAATAATTGAAATGCAGCTGACAGATGAATCTAAATGACAGGGTCAATTCTGACCATAACAAACCATTACATCCATTCATTTGACAATCCAACGGGATCAAACTGCAGTTACACAGAGTCTCAAATCTATAAAAGAAATGGTCCCAAATACAAAAAACAGTCTCATCCACTAGAAATTTTCTAATGAAAACATGTCTTTCGAATCATAGACTGATACTTTCCCTGAGACTAACCTGAGCATGTCAATCCCAAAACACAAAGGCCCATTTACCAATATAAAATACCCCACCAAGCCTATATCAATAAAAATAAACTCCGGCACCATTCATTTAACACGTGCATCTTTCCAAAACATTCAAGAAGCAAACTATACATGTTAAGTGCACAACATATTAAATATAGAAAAGGATGGAACAGCAACAGAGAAAATGCACGTTAAACTTACAATATAAATCACCCTAAATAACATGTCAGCTCGTATTGTTTCCAGGATACTAACCATGGCAAGAATAAAGCAATGTAGGGGAATACTTAGACAATAAAGGGAAAAAAACCTTAGATAAAAATCTAGCATTCCATACTTTTATTCAACGGGTCCTGAACAAAAAAGATCTCTACTTCATTGTTCAGAGAATACACATTAAGTAGACAAAAGAAACAAAACAAAAGCGAAAAAACAAGAAAAACAAAATGAAAAAACATAAGAAAAACAAAAATCCTTAAAAAGAAATCCAAATAAGCATAGAATCCGCAATTCAGAACTAAATCTTATCAGAAAAATGAGATTAACCTGGGGATGCTCTGCATTAAACGGCGGAATACCAACAATCAACTCAAATAAGATAACACCCACTGACCACCAATCTGCAGTTGTGCCTGAAGAAAATCAAAGATCAAAATCAATTTTCCAGTACATTAGTATGATTGAGAAAAAGGACAAAGGAGAAAGAGAGAGAGGGGGAAGGGGATGGTGGGTAATCATTGGCCAATAATGAAATCGGTATGTTTGTGGATTTGAGATTGAAACAGTGATTTTTTGCATCTTAGGTAGTCCAACCAGGACAAAAAGTTCACAATTTATCTAATGTCAAATTGCCAAACAAGACAAAGATAATAACAGCACCTTAAAGTAAAAAGGGCTATACAAACCATGTCCTGTTCCTAAAAGTATCTCTGGTGCCAAATAGTCAGGCGTACCCACAGCAGAACGTTTCTTCCGTCTATCCTGCTGATCCTCAGAAGTTGATACTTGTGGTTCATCATCCACAAGCATAGAGGTCCCACTAACAGCTGGGCCAGATAAATCATCAGTGCTGTTGATGAGACCAACCTTGGAAAGACCGAAGTCTGTCAACTGTTCAAAAAGAATATAAATCTTCATTTTAGTTTTCCAAGCATATATTGCTCGTGGAGAAAGCTTGAAGCATGACCTTATAGTCATATAAGTTCAGCATCATTCAGTTTTTACCTTTTGATCATCCATAGTCAAAAAAGATATGAAAGAGGCCTTAGACATTTTAATAACATGTGAAACAAGTTCATCTATAAGTGCTACTGATCTTCCTCCCCTCATATCATCTAAAGAATGTATTTTAGGGAAAGAAATTTGCAACATACCATTCCAAAAATCGCACATTAGTTTTTCTTATTTGCTAGTTACATGATTTTTCAATGTATAAATCAATGCACTAAACCAAAAGCTGGAACTAAGGAGAATTCTTGAGGATAAGGGTTTTAGGCCAAGCAGAAGTAAGATGGAATACATGCACTACGAGTTTGGTTTAGGTGATAAGTAAGAAAGTAAGGTTAGATTAGATGGTAGTGTGGTGCTCAAGTGCAATCATTCAAATATCTAAGCTCTATGTTCCAGAAGGAGGGTTTCATAGATGAAACTGTTGGTGTTGCCTATCTTATGATTTGTTCTATTTATAAATATATCAAATGATTTTAAAATTACCCTTTCAAAAATTTTCTCCAAAAAGTATTTCAAAATTTTTCCGACTTATACTTCGCCTTGCACTGCTATTAATTTGATTAGAGAGGATATTAGAAACAAAAGATTCATATAGCCAACTCCAACTAATTTGGGACAAGGCTTAGTTGTCATTATTGTGTAAATCAATGCATTATAGTACATTATTATGAAGTTGGACTGTATATTGTCAGTCACGAGACTTGGATAAAAGAGAAAGGTTATGGTAGGTGACAGCTAATGTATTGTTGCCAGATCAACATTCCTAATGAGCAACATGCTATATTAGTCCTAATTTGAGGCATAGTTGTGAAAAGCGCACCTGACTCAAGGTGCAAGTCCTGGAGCCTCAAGAGCAAAAAGGTGGGCGGCCTTACGGAGGCGCACGCATCTAGAAAGAAGCCCTCGCCCAGGCGCAGGCGCAAGGCAAAAAGAAAAGCGCGCCTTTTTTTTTATGCCACCAACAAATTTTAGCGTTTTCCTTTTTCATATATGCAGTCTTGTTTGTGTTTACAGACTGCTATTAATAAAAAATAAATAAAAGAAATAGAATATATTAAAGCTATGGTTATAATTCTTAACATCTTTTTATGCATTTAGTTTCAATTATATTTAGATATTCCAAGTATTATAGTGTGATTTAAGATTTTATATGTTTCATATTATTAATATGAATTTTTTGTTCAATTTTAGAATTATTTTATATTTTTCCAATTTTTTCTTTATTTTTGCGCCTCATCTTGCTCAGGCATGCGCCTTCGCGTTGCGCATTGCGCCTAGGCTCTAAGACCCTTTGCGCCTTTAACAATGTAGCCAATCCTCAAAAGACCAAGATTAAGAATCATTTAAACAAAGAATGAAAGTTGCAACACTTGAATCTGCCACTTTATTTTTCTATTATCCCTTTTTTCTCATCATTGAGAAGTTCCTAGCACCCCACCTCACCTTAACCTCCTACACATGGATATAAGAAATGCCAAATGCACCAAAATTATGCTCCAGTTCAACCTTCTAAAAGTCATGGCGGCAGTAACCTAAATTTTAAATAATGCTTCTACCAAGAGGACTATGAACATACGTATTGGTGGGACCATGACTAAACTGTATTCTACGTATCTCTAAATCAGGTCATCCTTATATTTCCTCTAGAAAGGAACATTTCTTTTTCTTTCAGCACTATGTTTTCTAATAAAAGGAAAAAAAAGAAAATTGATGCATTAACACCTTGACAAAGGAAACAAGGAGATATTTATACCATTTAAGATATATGTTTATTGACTATTTGGTTGCTCGTACAAGGGCTTTAATAACATTAATATTCCACAGGTCTTTAAGTAAATTTGGTAGAATGGATTGGACATGGTTATGGGTCTTAAACCAAATTCATCAATGCTTTGTCTCAATTAAGTCCTTAGTAATGTAGTAGTCAGAAGAGCCTTTGTTAGTACGTCATTTTCCTTGTGCCATTTTACCGAACATTTTATTTCTTTTTTTGGTTCTCAAGCATATTTTGTTGTTGGAAAAAAAAAAAGCAGTTGATGCCTATAATTGTGTAGTTGCAATCCTTAATGCGATGAATTCACAAGTGATTAGATCTGAGATAATGAAAGATGAGTAAACCATTTGTCCTAATTATAGGATAATTTTTCAAAAGGCAAATAATGGTAACCGTCAAGCTTACATTGAGTTTGTTATTTATAATGGTTATTTGTTCAAAGCGACTAAATTATGCACTCCTCATACTTCACTTAGACTTTTGTTATGGGAGATGCATATAGGTGGGTTAGCTAGAGATTTTAGTAAAAACGACCAATGCACTTGTTGAGGATAATTTTATTTGGCATCTTTGAAAAGAGATGTTGCTAGAGATTGTATCATAGCCTCAAACTTGTCAGTTAGCAAAGGCTAAGAAATATAACAGTGGCTTATAAACTCACTAATTCACAAGCCCAAGAACATGATTCTACTTTACTCATTGTAGTTAGGTTTTTAAAATGAAAAACTTCACTCCATGTAGTAAAATAACTAATACTTCACATATAGTTTTATTGTTCTTAAAAATGTTAAATTCCGTAGTTTGCCACATTCTATTGTGTCTAATAGAACGTTAAATTTGCTGGTTGGTTTTGGAACACTTTGGAAGTTACTTCCCACTACTTGTAAATAGATGGTCAAATTGAAGCTGTTAAATGTAGTTTAGGTTATTTTCTTAGGAACATTGTAGGAGAGAAGAACTATATTTGGAATTTAGTTCTTTCTATTGTTAAGTTTGCCTATAATAATTCTGTAACTCATTCAATAGGTACAAAGTCCTTTTAAAACAGTTCATGGTTATTGCCCTTTTCCTTTTCCATTGACCTTGTTCCTCTTCTTCCAGATATTCAAAATCTAACAACCGTATAAATCGTTTGCCCAACATATTCATGATTTACATGCAAAGATCAGCAAAAGATTGCACTAATGGAAATTATAAACTTGACTAACATGCATAATAAAAATGGAGTTCAATGTTGTTGATTATGACATGGTACGTATCTGCCCTGAAAGATACCCTAAAGATCCCCTAAAGAAATCACATACCTCAACCATTGGGCCAGTTTCCAACGTTCATATACTCGAATCTAACAATTATCTACTAGGTTTGCCTAATCGCATGAATATTTATGTTGTTTTCAACATGTAGAATTTAACACCTTATCAAGCAATTTTAAGCCGCTTAAATTTCCTTCTAGTGTTTTCTGCAGGTTCACAAATACCTACACCACCACATATTTCATAACAACAAGACGAGATTGAAGCTGCTAAATTATGCATTTGTGACTTCCTCTCAATGAGGTCCTAGAAGATTTCTTGTAAAGTGGTTTGGTCATCCAAATTACAACCTACATGGAATTCTAAAGAGGAATTTCAATTTTTGAATTCTAAACTTCAGTAATCTTATTTGCAATTCAACTCTTTGAAGTCAAGTTTTCCTCAACCAAGGGGGAACGATGCAGGATTGTCTGTTAAAGATTTTAGGTCAACCTATTGTAGAAAGAAATTTTGTAAATAGTTTATTTAGGGTTATTTTAATTATTTAAATTACTTTAGGTATTAACTTTATTGTTGGGTTTACAGCTATTTTATTGCCTATTTATAAACACCACTAGGGACTCTTTTAAGTTCAGTTTTGTACTTTGATGATAAAACATTAAATTAGTTTTGATTTTTTTTTTTCCATTTTTGGATCTTCTTTTGCTATGGTTACAGTAAGCACGAGTACTTTTCATAGCCCTCAAAACTTATTCTTCTTGTGTGTTTCAATTTCTTCCCTGGTTTTACATCACACCAAACTTGCATGTTGTTCAAGAATAATTATAATCCATGTCTAGAAAAATACTTGAATGGCATTAAAATGTAGAACTCCTCATATTTATCAAGAAAGAGAGTAGCTGAAAATGTAAGACAAGCAATTACCTTGATATGACCATCATGTGCAATCAACAGATTATCAGGTTTCAAATCACGATGTACCACACGCAGCGAGTGTAGATATTCCAAAGCCAGCACCTTAGAAGCAAATAATAATCAAATTTACAGGCTGTCCAATATTGCAAAAAGTTTTTGTAGGGATGGGGCTAGTTCCACAACCATTCTTACTAAATCCACAACCTCAATGTCTAACTAGACCAAAATATCCATATTATTATTTGATCTTCCTTTCTCCTCGTATATCCCCCCCCCCCCAAAAAAAAAAAAAAAAAAAAAAAAAAAAAAAAAACGCCCAACTCCATCTCTACCTTTCTCTGTTTCAATTTGAGTGGCATTTTAAAATACCATACAGTAACCCAAAATTAAGTGCAGATTTTTTCCTTTTCTTGGTTTTCAACTTATATATGTTTTACCCTTTGGTTAATTGCAATATGCTTGGCCAAACTTTTTGAATATCCACTTCCTAAGAGGGATAGCATGTGGAGTAAACGTTTCTTAATCAGTCCAGAGATCTTGATTCAGCTAGATAGTTAGGGAACCTCTTAAAAAACACCAAATATGGTAGGACTTGGGGTTTGGCCTTTGACAGAGAAATGAAAGAGAATAACAAACAGGTCATAGTAAAGAAATGATAATTGAGCAAATGTAGATTATGTCAACTCATACTAATTATATCTTTCAAGGTTGTGGCAGTCATTTAGATTGTAGAAATAACATCACCCCTTTCATATCATCAAAGACCAACAGATACTTACAACTTCTGCAATATATATACGAGCAACATCTTCATCTAAGCAGCCCAAATTTCTAAGCAAGGAGTATAGATCTCCTCCATTTAGATACTCCATCACAAGATACAAATTCTCACGACAAGTAAAAGAATAAAAGAATCGAACCTGACAAGTTCACATTCATGTTAGAATAGGCAAGTATATCTCAAGGCATGCCAAAATGCTAATGCAAGCTAGACCTGCTCACCACAAAAGGATTGCGAACTGAAATTAAAATATCTCGTTCTGCGAGTATACTTTCAACAGCATTTTTACGAATCATGTCTGCTTTTTTGAGGACCTGTAACAAATGCATAGACAATTAAATTCACATTTCATTTGCCCAATAGTCATTAAGAGAAAGGCATAGAACAGAAATAATAGGAAGATTAATAAATTACACATCATGTTGCATTCGTTTTTCTGAATTTGCGATAGACACTTAAGTCATTATTACTTCATTCACAATGGTTTAAATTCAATCTAGTTCCTGTACTTCAGCAATGTTTTGGCTGTTGTATAACTTCTTTTTCCTTTTGTTCTCCCCTTCATTCTTCATCTTCTCTGTGGTAGACTCACTTCCCCCCTTCACTTCTCTTTGGGTTTTGCTGCCAGCATCCCAACAGCGACAAATTTCATTCTTTTCTTGCTTTAACTAACCCTGTAACTCATCCTATTGCTTCACCATTACAAAATATAAATACTAGTATAGTTCTCCTATATTTCCTATTGCTCAATGCAACTAAATCAAACCCAAAACTTAATAATTTGCTGCTGCCTAGAAGCTGATTCTCAAATTCTTGCTGCTCTTGATCACCTAGACTTTGTTCCTAAAGCCCAAACCCCAAAGTCTCCTATTTTAAAGCCCCAGCTTGACATAAAAGCACCACCAGACAGATCTCCTATCCATCCCAAATCAAACACAAATCAGGCCAATTAGATTAATGACTCTGTTTCTACAGGACAGAACTAACACTAAAATTTACTGGATGTATGTCTAAGTCCAATTGAATTTCATTCCCATCCCAAGGACATTATTAATTAGAGTATTTGATCAGTAACTTAATTAAGTGATAGAAAATTAAACTACAGATTAAGCAGAATGAAATATAAATTTAGAAATGTGGAAAAAGAAGGAACCATTATCAGGAAATTCCAAGCCGGTTGCCAGGGAATTACCTAGTTCTGGTATCTCTATGTAGAAATCAATTATTTCTAATTATAAATAGCAAGAATAATTCTATATGTTTGGATGACGAAAATAGTTAGTTTTCTTGTTTTCATCTATTTTTCTAGACAGTTGTCCTAATACCGTATATGCAAACAGGAAACGATCATTTAGAAAATGTGACAACTCGGAGAAGGTCCTGGCAATAGAGCTATTACATATGGCTAGGAATCTGATTCTAGAGTGATGAAGCTAAACCATATTACAACTCCAAAGAAACTGTTCTCAATTCAAATATTCCTAAGTCTATTGCATAAATTGCCAATTTTAACAAATCAAATTTAGAGAAAGGATTGAACTTGAGGGGACACCATAAAAGCTCCAACATTATGGTTAGTTGAATGGGAAATGAAATCAACTTGGTAAGAATGGCAAGCTCTTGAAAAGAAGCATACAGGAAAATAAATTGGAGTAAAATGTGAACAAAATGCCTAGTACCTTTATGGCAAAAAGATCTCCTGTTGTTCTCTTTTTAGCCAAGAAAACTCGTCCAAATGCACCACGACTGATTGGTTTTATTATCTCAAAATCATCTATTGAGGTACGGTCCTTAGAATGTATGGGGCTTGTTCTCAAGCTTCGGACCACATCATCTTCCAAAGGGGTATCCTCGTCAATTACAGTACTCGTTATATCAACCTTGTCATCTTCTACAAGTTCACAGAGCTGCAAATACTTCTCCCTGAAGAATCAGAGCTCAAAACAAAACAAGGGCAATTAACATCTTTAATAGGAAGTTAGCCATTGAAACTTTCCACAAGAACACGAGTTGACTTTGAGTTGAAAGATAAATTGAAACTTCAAAGTGCATAAGATGTGCTCAACACGGTCAAACATTATAATGATTAAACAATATTACCTACCGAATAAGCTTTTCTATGCGTGTCCCAAAAGTCTCAACAGTATGTGCATCAAACTTTCTTCGGTCAATGACAACCCGCAAGTCTTCAAGGCATGTAAGTAAATAGGGCATGGAACGATCATCATCTAAAGGTGTATTTGCTACACATCTAGCGATATCAGCAAGTTCATTCATCTGCATCATAGTAAAAGGAAATTTAGCTAGACAACAGCATTACTGAAATTTATTTGCAAAGTCATCAATTAGGTCCATCTAAACACCATTTCAAGACTAAAAAGAATCCCTCTCACCCAAACCTAAAAGTGCTGCTAGGATTTCTGGTCCTTTGACAACAATGGGACAACCAAAACATCAAGCTAATTGATTGTGTTCTTTAACAATTTCAAAGAAAAGGTTTTCAAAGCATCGTCTTCACGTGTCTTTTAATTTATAGACTATTACATAAGAAACATTTAGGATTAGACTTAAAACTTAAAAGAAAAGAAAGTCAAATATCATACTGCTGCATAGAGAAATTATATAATATATAAGTATCTTGATAAAGATACTAAGGTAAAGATGGATAGAATTTAAATAAATATCACGAAGGTTTTATTAAGAAGGAAGATGAATAAAGATCAACCAGGGTTTGTTAAACGGAAGATGAATAAATTACACTACAAAAATACCTGTGGAATGTCATCATTCTCAGAAAAAGCTCCTTTCCCTGCCAGGAGCAAATCTATCTGACTGGTTCTAGGTGTCAATGATGATGATGGAGATCTAGGAGTCATGCTACCTGCTGATGATGTTGCCATTCCCTGATCAGATTTTGGACCAAAACGAGTTTTACATGACATTGATGGCAAACCCTTTAAATCATCCATAAAAATATAATTATCAGCTTCAGGAAAACAGTCTAGCATGTCCTCTGAACCTCTCCGGGACCAATCACTGAGTTTCGGAGAGAGAACATCAGACTCTTCAGTCACACTGGAATTCGATACTTTGGCAACATCTGGGCTTCCTGCTGCATGTTGGATATCCTTCTGTGCAAATGTCTCTATCATCTTTTCAAGAGTTTCAGAAATTCTGGCAAGACGTTCATTCACACTTAGGCCCTTCTGATCACAGCGATCAGCAATTGCACAAATTCTTGAATGATCTTCAACGTGAGATGTCGGAACCTCCTCCTCACAAATGCGACAAATTATTGAACTCTCATCAAAAATATTCTGCTGATCACCCCAGTAACCCCAAGAAACTTTATGTTGGTGCTTTGTGGAATGTTCATGTGAATCTTTAGCTGTAGGAATCTCTGAAAGCTTAGTGGCAACCAGATCTGCATCAGAAATTCCAATCCTGCTGTTCAACGTTTTCAGAGGTTCAACCTTGCTACCAAGCTCCTTTAAAGGAGCATCCTTCATGTTTTTTGCTACTGGAGATGGGAGTTTCTTCCAAGAAGCCATCCGATCCCGACTCCCAGGAGAATCCATGCTCTTTGAAGTGCCATCAGTAGTAGGGAGTGAATTTCCCGGCTGTGCAATCTGATCTCTGTTCCAATCCAAGCCATGATGCTGCTCTTGACTATACGATTTTCTAGTTGATGCTGTTTTTGATGCCTTAGCAGCACTAGAACTTTTCCCTTCCCTTCCAGGGCCAAGAGGAATACGTTTATCATCAGAATGCAGAAGCCTAGATTGACGAAGGTGAAAAACATTTTCATCCTCAGCCAGCCCACTTTCCTTGTGAAATTGCAATAACCTAGTGCACCTTGTAAGAATGAAAAGCATTCGGGTATGAAGCTGCTTCAACATTCCCGGAGGAAGTTCTTGGCGTCTGTCATCCAATTCTTGCACTATACCTTCACACTGAAGCCAAAACTCACTAGGTGATGTCATAGCACAACTCCGAGCCAAGACCAATAAGTCCTCAATGGTTTCCTGCCACTCGGGATGACTTTCTGCATTTTTTTCAAGGATTCCAACCAGATCTGCTGCAAAGATTGCCAGATCAGAATTCACTTCTTCCTTTGCTTTGTCAAATTTTGCCCGTATCACGACCAAGATTTCCTGTATAAAACAAGGGGATTAGGAAGGCATGCAACACCCTGAAGCACAATTCATCATCTGATGTGTTACAATGGAAATGAGCACATTAATTACCTCCAAGTTATTTAACCCTCGAGGCTTCCAAAATGGGAAAGGCCGTACACCTTTGGAATTCAATTCATGGGAGAAACTTTTGATATCAGCAGGAAACCTCTTCCTAGGTGCACTTGTAACTCGAAGTATAGCTTGAAAGCGCGGAGATTCAGACTCCTTTGGGTTCTCACAGTCATAGGTCTAGAAAAGGAAACATTTGACAATGTTGAATGAAAAATATGCAAATTAAAAGAGAAGTGAATTTGTTAAGTTCCTCAATGAAATTCCTACCTCTGATACCTCTGGAGTAAAAACATCTGAACTTCTTAAGACTCCAGAGCGACTCCATGATGACTCGTGTCTACCTGTCAAAGCAATTCAAGTATCTTATGAGAAAGAAACAAAATAAATTCACAAATTATTGAAACATGTAACAAGTGGATCCAATTGATTAAGCTCTATGCAGGTACTAACACGAGATGGTTTGTCGGAAAGGCAGATATATGTAGTTTCATGCATATGGCATCCATTCACTTTTCACCCTAATTTGTTTTAGGCTGGGAAGAGTATGTTCTTCAGTGTGATTATGCACCAACATGAGCATTCCTCTGTTAGAGATTAAGTAATTAATATAACTCAACAAAAAGGTCCTATTGAATATCATTTAAGGTATGACAACATCACACTATAGGCATAAGTGTGTACATATGTGATAGCTTCTATATTTTTATAACACGTAATCAAACTAAGCTATCAAGTATTGACTACAAGATCCTAGAGAGATTAGAAAGCATTATCATCACCAGTCCTAGCTCTAAGAAAAAGAACAAAGATAGAAGACCATGAAGGCTCAAGATGAGAAATAATTCATTAATAATAAGCCTAGATATGATCCTTTTAACAAGACTAACAATAGTAATAACTTTACATGTGTAATCTTTCAAAATTGTTGCTTAGATCATGAATACGATAAAGATAGCAAATGACACTCAAACAACTAGTTCAGTACAAGGATCACTATTATCAAATATCAATTTGTGCAATGTAACTTAAGTGGTTGTGTGTTTATCATCCACTGTCCTATGTAACATGGGTAAAAAATTTAAAAGAACGACTCACATGTGTTTGTCCATTCCCATACACTCAAAATTAAACTAACAAAATATGGTAAGAATAAGACAAAAAGGGAAGCACTAAAAAGGCACTCAACCTGAAAGTTCAAACTTCCTTCACCTACAAACTTGTGCATCATGTTGAGTGATTACTTATGTAGCTTGAAATGAACCTTTGAAAAGAAATAGAGCATTTGCAAGGAAGTTGCTAATGCATGTTATAAACTGTACTAGAATCATTCTTGAAAATAGCTGTTGAGAGATTAATATTGTAGTTGTATTTCTTGTATCTCATCAATCGATTACATAGGTTTATATATATAAGGAATTCCTATGCTACCTAGCTATTTAGGAATACAAATCATAAACTAATTAGGAATCTAACTCCTAATAGAACTCTATTTACAACTAATCCTTAACACTCCCCCTCAAGTTGGAGCATAGATATTAATCATGCTCAACTTGTTACAAACTACTACTTTCAGCAAAGCACAATACCATAATCAGCAACTGTACCCACTTCATTATAGCAATAAAGAATCCCAAACCAAATAGTAGTAGTAGAATCAAGACAACACACTTAGGTTGTCTAAACAAATCTCATTGAACCAGAAAACAACTCACAGGACTATTTCAAGCTTCCATAATCAATGCCTCAAAGAGGAAGCCCAGTAGCGCAAATATTCAGAAACGCAACAAAGGAAAATCTGGCAAACGGAGCACACCATTGAAGGCCAAGAACACAATGCAACTCACTGGGGTTGCAGTGCTCTCGACAAAGGAGAAGGTTCAAAAGCAGAATACCCATAACTGCAGCAAAGGTGCAGTACCAAACCCTAATGCAATAAGGAATCACTAGAAAATCACCAAAAATTACCTAAACCAATTGTCACAGCAAAGGAAAAATATGTTTCCGCAGCAAATTAAAGCAACAACAGTAGCAGAGGACTGCCCGACACAGCTGTAACAGAATCACAGCAAACAAACCTATTGAATAAGCCCAAGAATGACGATGCAACTCACTGGGTTGCACGTCTCTCTTCAAGCCAACGTCGGCAACTGAGCAGCAGCCTTTGGTCCTTTTTGCTTGCACTGTTTGCGACCAACACGAGCGGGTGGTGCTGCTGGCTCGAATTTCTTATCTTTCTTGTTGCCTCCATTGGATTTTCAGTGTCCGGGAAGGCCTTGCCGATTGCCAGATGGTCCTTGACCCATGGCTTGCTTTTGTGCGAGACAGAGATTTGAGTTTGGCTTTTTTTTTTTTTTTTTTTTTTTTTTTGAATGGAAGGCTCTGATACCACGTTGAGAGATTAATATTGTAGTTGTATTTCTTGTATCTCATCAATCGATTACATAGGTCTATATATAAAGAATTCCTATGCTACCTAGCTATTTAGGAATACAAATCATAAACTAATTAGGAATCTAACTCCTAATAGAACTCTATTTACAACTAATCCTTAACAATAGCATTGTTGTCTTAAATTTTGAGACTCCCAGTTCCTTTTATGGTCACAAAATACTTACAGTATAATTTCCTGATTTAGTATTTATTTATTTATTAAAAAAAAAAAACATGCTAGCTAGATGCATAAAGGCAAGCACCACCTATCTACAATGATATACAAAAGCAAAGCACCTAAAAGAGAAAACAAGAAAAGACAAAGATGGGCCTTAACAAACTTGAGAAAATAGCTAGAACACTTAATAATAAGTGCAAATATGAATAGAGAGAATACATAATCCTCAATTTTATCTGCAACTATAGAAAACTCAAACCCTGAAAAGTTCTCCTATCTGACAACATATTTTCAAACAGTACTAGAACAACACTGCCTTCAAGCATCGTCCATGCTAGGCATTGTCCTCAACTTTCGAACAGCTTAAAGCAGTTTGAACCATTTGGAATTCAGCAAAAAATGCAAGATCAGTGACCACAGTCCCGCTACAACCTAACAGCACAAATATGATGATTGACCATCTTTCATCTTTTTACACATAAAAGACCAACTTACTGCACACATATAAATATAATGAACTAGTGTATATACATGTAGAAATTCAAAGATCATTACCCAACAAATCTAACTCCACAATAACCGTTCTCTCTAACACAGTTTCATAAGAATTTTCCAAGAAAAGATTTGTCAAAAAGCAAGATTATTTTTAACTCCAGTTCATCCTTGCTGATAGGGAGAGTGAACCTCCCATTTTACAAAAAGTAACTCTCTTCCCTCCCAACCCCATACTGACATCTGTTTAAAAATGCCTTCTAACTTTCAGATTACAAAACAAGAGAAGGAAGAAATTCAGCAAACAAAAAGTGGGCAAACTCTATATAACTTCTCAATTATATGTTTTCTAACAAACTGAGCAACCTTGGTAAAGAATTTGATTGTCTCTTCATGTCAGAAATTTTAAACATAAAACTGTAAGAACTGTTCTTATATATATTCTAAATAGGGGGGAAACATGATGGGTAGAATAAATTAAATACACAACTATGGTGCCAGCTAAGTTTTCTAATCCATATCACTCCATCCCTGTATCACATAATTTATCATTAGGTAACAAGTCAGATCACACAGAACCACTAAGCAAGAATGCTGCAAATCAAGCTCAAAGACTTTATGCATCTTATCAGTATCAATATGAAACCTGAACCTAGGAGCCAATAACAGACTTACAAATACATCTACTTAGAATGCCATCCTTCCTTCTAGATTTTATTTCCTACAAATAATGGATGACAACACAAAGATGAGGCTTTGAAGCTTCTATGTAATGTAAGTACAAAATTTAGAATCCCAGCCTAGACGCATGGTGAAATAGAACCAGGATGGATCAGGAGTTTGGGGCAATGTCGATATTCTAATACAGCAAAGAGCAAGCAACCCCTTACAACACTTCCTTTATTTGATTTTGAAAAAGGTAATGGATGGCAACTCTTCCAGACATTATGCGTTTTGAATCACCTAACTTCTAGGATTTAAAGGCATGAGTGCTAAAACTTTCTTAGAAAAAACAGCTATAATGATTGTTCAAATGAATTCCTATGTCCTTGGGATTCAGGGATACACAAACTATCAATATTAACTACTTTGGATGACGGTAATCTTCTCCATCAGAATCAAAGCGAGACACCAGTAGGGTACATACTTAAGAACCTATATAACGATATAAGTAAGATAGAGATTCATCTATAGTTGCCACCAATGTAACTTGTAATGGCAAAACAAGACCACTCTATCCTTTAAAGCTCGTAAAAGCTAAAGCCCAAATCACAAACTATCATCTTCAATCCCCATTTCAAGCAAAAGCGACCTATAAATAAACAAGCATCTCCTACAGTCACTAACAAAATCCACTACTAAACCCAAAAAGAAAAAATCCCAATCAATCAAAGGATAAAAGACCAAATATGAGATCAATGAGTAGTGCAGATAACTGCAAGTGCACTCACCCTCACATCAAATTACCATAACAAGTCACAGTATGCAAGTAGTGCTGAATATTACATCCACAAATAAACTAGCTAAAAAGGCATTACCTGCCTCTGTTGATGAATCCCCATTCTGCAACCGGGACCTTGCCTGCAAATTGGGACTTACCTCTCTAGACTGCCCACTTCCAGGTGATATAATACCCCGGTTATAACTGTTATCACCACCAGTACTACTCCCTTGAAATCCCATCATCCTACTCTGTCCAACTACCTCCTTCTTCTTCCCTGACCCAGAAGTTGAAGTGGGCCCCACATCTCCGCCACCAGGCCTCGATAAGTTACTGGACCCCAGCACTCCAGACCCTTTATCCCCTCTAAAACTGAAAAAGCTCTCTTGCGGTAATGGACCCGATCTCGTCTTTATCTTATTCAATCCTAAGGAAGACGCCAATATCGGAGACACCGAAGAGGCGGGAGTGTCCTTCGCGTCCGCCGCAGCAGCAGGCTTTTTGGAGGCAGAACTCGACAAACCTAGTCTACGTGGCGACTGAGCAGCAGTTTCCTTACCCTTTACCGATGATTCCTTCTTCTTGACTCCATCCTTGACTTGCGTTTGTCTACATGCAAAACCAGAAGTAGTATGAGCAGTTGGACTTTCCTCTTTAGATGAAGAAGAAGTAGATTTGGGTTTTTTCTTGTCGGATCGGATCGGAGAATTAGAGCCAACTGATCGAGGACTATTGGATGATCCATCAGGACTAGAGGGATCCGATTTCTTTGAAGAAAAGAAGAGTTTGTTCTTAAACACCATTGTTATTTCTTCTAGTTTTGCAGCCCTAGCATGGATGATGCAGGGCTGCTAAAATAGTAACATTGAAAGGATTTGATTTGATTTTGTCGAAATTAAGAGCAGTAGTTGCAGTAGCGGTTTTCGAGGGAGAGAGAGAGAGAGAGAGAGAGAAATGGGGTTGAAGTTGAAGCAAATATAAAATAGATGTAGACTGAAGTGGGGGAAGGAAGGAAGGAAAAGGAAAACAACATGGGAATCGAGCAGTCTTTAAACGACTGATCTGGTCTGCTGACTCCGGTCCGGCATTAGCCGTTGAATGGTAAAAACGAAGAAACCGAAACCAAGTTGACTGTAAAACTTGTAACTGTAATCCAACCAACTCGGTAAATTGCAGTCTTTTGTTTTTTTTTTTTTTTAAGTATTGGTAAAAGAATTTGAACCCAGTCTATTATGAAATTGTAAGTGTAATTACTACTGAACTATAAGTTAACTAGATCAATGTCCATCCAATACATGGGTGTTTTTTTACAATGGAATTCAAAACTAAAATAAAAACATACAAACTAAGTCATCGTACACAAAACTAAAATGAAAATCATAATTAAAAAAAAAAAAAGGCTGCATTGAAACTATACCCTCGTCACATTAATAAATGAGTATCTCAATTAATGACAATTCAAATTTTCGAATTATGTAATTGAATAAAACTATCTAGTAAGCAAGAGAACGTATAGTAGTAAATGATTTGTTAAAGAAAAAAGATCAATTCGTAATTAAAAATCCTTTTAAAAGAAAAATATATACATAGATGAGAATTCATTTTCATTTAAGCCTCTAATATCTAATAACAATAAATTAAATTTTTAAAAAATCTAAAGTGATAAGATATAGATAAAAAAAATAGAAAAAAAGACAAAACTTATCTATACATATCTATGATTGCATGTGTTAAATTAAATTTTAAAAAACAAATGCTTTTTTTAGGAAAGAAATAAATACTTAAAACAAAAAAAAAATCAACATTAATTAAATATCTGAAAAATGCATCTCATTAGAATGATTATTATCTTATTTAATCCTAAAGAAAAAAATATTTCAAAAATGATGATGTGACACTCTATTCTTTGAACATTCCTACTTTCCTTCTTCTTTCAATCATTTTTACAAATTGATGCCTCTAAAATATTTTTTAAATTGAAAATTTAATATTTTATGATATTAATCAATATATTTGAAATTTAATCTTATCTATTTAAAAATATATTTTTTTACTATTTACAATTTAATTGGCTACTAAAATATTTTTAAAATTCAAAAATTAATATTTTTTTATATTAAACAATACTTTTGAAATTAATCTTATCTATCTAAAACTATCTATCTATATGTATTTTCCTTGGTTGAGTCTCAAATCTCTATATATTTTTTCTTTCACAATGGTTATTCTCTGTATGTTTTTTTTTCTTTCACAATAGTTTATTCTTTTTTTTTCCTTTCAATTTAATTTATTAGATCATTATGTGTATTCAATTGCTCATTGAATTTTTTTTTTTTTTTTCATATTTGCAAATAGTTGCTACAACACCCAAAATACTCCAAGGCTAGGTTCATGAATATGATACCAATCAAGTCCATGAAGATGATACCAACCAAGTCCATGATGGTGGAAACCTTTTCCGAGTATTATCCATTGAGTTCGATTTTTTATTAGTGCCATGCGTCATACTATTGTTATTGGTCTTATTAAGATGTTGAGAAGAAAATGAAGTAAAGATAACTCACTGTACTCTAAAGAAGGACGGAAAATAAATTGTGCAATCCATAATTTTCAATAATTATACTTAGATTTTTTTTTACTATTGTAATTTTGTAGATGTTTTTAATGGATATATGATAAATGGCTTTGGATGTCTATTTTGATTTGGTGTTTGCGATTATTTTGATTGTTTTATGATTTACTTTGATAGTTTGTATGAAATTAACTCTCCTTTTGTGACATTTGCACAAGTTTTCAAGCTACAATCTTTTTGGTAAGTAAGCTATATTATGTAGATAAATGTGCTTTAGTTTTTGAAATAAATCTAGTGTTGTTGTTATTTGTACTTGTTGTTTTGTTTGTAATCATTAATTTATAATATTATCTAAAAACATTCACAAAATCTATTAGCATTTTATAAAATAAAAATAATAAATTTTCTTAAAATAAAGATTAATTTGGATTGGCTTATTATTTATTGAATTTATATGTAGATATTATATTATAGATAGATAGTTATTATAATAACTAAAATATTAATCATTTTTTTAGAGCATCATTTATAATTTTATTATTTTTCCCCTTTTTTTTTTTACTTTTTGTTAAAGTTTATAAGCACATAATTAACTTCATAATTGGCTTTTTTAGAAAAAAATTCTTTCAACATGTTACATAGTTTGCTAATATAACATGTTACTAGTCGAAAAAACACACTTTACGTGTGGGTATTTAAATAATTATTTTAATAATTGTTGTAATTCATTATATTATTATTTTTGATAAACTATTGTAAATTATCAAATTATTAAGAAAAACAATGAAACCCTCATTTGAAATAATTGAATAATGGTAAATGCCAAAATGATTTATAATAAAAAAAAAAGTATGACTTTGTTTGCAATTGCATAACATCATAAATCTATTCCTAACTTTCTAAGTATTGTCTCATCAGGTTGGCTATATAACAAGACACAAAAGCAATCTCATAATTATATATTTTACATTAAATTTCAAAAAAAAAATTAATAGTTAACATTTATTTCAACTCGTATGTTGCGAAAAAAAATATCAATTAAATATGTGATCTAATAATTTAAAAATTAAGACAACTTGATTTTAGAGGAAAATTATAAAATACGATGTTCCTTTGCCAATGTAATTATTATATACATATCCAATAATATTAAAACAAAATGAAGGAATTACCTACATCATATTTACTTCTTCAAATCAGCTGTAAGGATTGTCATATCATAATTCACTTCTTCCTTTGCTTTGTCAAATTTTGCCCTTATCACAATCAAGATTTCATGTATAAAACAGCAATTGGATTAGGAAGGTATGCAACACCCTAAGCACAATTCATCATCTGATGTGTTATAATGAAAATGAGCACGTTAATTACCTCCAAGTTATTTAATCCTCGAGGCTTCCAAAATGGAAAAGGTCGTACACCTTTGGAATTCAATTCATGGGAGAAACTTTTGATATTGGTGGAGAAACCTCTTCCTAGGTGCACTTGTAACTCGAAGTATAGCTTGAAAGCGGGGAGACTTCTTTAGGTTTTCACATTCATAGGCCTAGAAAAGGAAACATTTGACAATGTTGAAAGAAAGATATGCAAATCAAAAGAGAAGTGAATTTGTTAAGTTCCTCAATAAAATTCCTACCTTTGATACCACTAGAGTAAAAATATTTGAACTTCTTAAGACTCTAGAACAACTCCATAATGACTCGTGTTTACCTGTCAAAGCAATTCAAGTATCTTATGAGAAAGAAACATAACAAATTCACAAATTATTGAAACATGTAAAAAGTGGATCCTTTGATTAAGCTCTATGTAGGTCCTAACACGAGATGGTTTATCGGAAAGGCAAATATATGCAGTTTCATGCATATGGCATCCATTCACTTTTCACCCTAATTTGTTTAGGTTGGGAAGAGTATGTTCTTTAGTGTGATTATGCACCAACATGAGCTTTCCTCTATTAGAGATTAAGTAATTAATATATCTCAACAAAATGGTCCTATTGAATATCATGTAAGGTATGACAACATCACACTATAGGCATAAGTGTGTACATAAGTGATAGCTTCTATATTTTTATAACACGCAATCAAACTAAGCTATCAAGTATTGACTACAAGATCCTAGAGAGATTAAAAAGCATTATCATCACCAGTCCTAGCTCTAAGAAGAATAACAGAGATAGAAGACCATAAAGGCTCAGGATGAAAAATAATTCATTAATAATAAGCCTAGAGATGATCCTTTTAACAAAACTAACAATATTAATAAACTTTACATGTGTAATCTTTCAAAATTAATTGTTTATTAAGGTATGACAACATCACACTATAGGCATAAGTGTGTACATTTATGATAGCTTCTATATTTTTATAACACGTAATCAAACTAAGTTATCAAGTATCGAATATAAGATCCTAGAGAGATTAAAAAGTATTATCATCGCCAGTCCTAGCTCTACGAAAAAAAACAGAGATAAAAAATATGACGGCTCGGGATGAGAAATAATTCATTAATAATAAGCCTAGAGATGATACTTTTTACAAAACTAACAATATTAATAACATTTATATATGTAATGTTTCACAATTGTTTCTTAGATCATAAGTGGGATAAAGATTAGGATTGGGTGATATTGTGTGTTGTGCTAAATGTTAATAGGCCATTAGTGAAAGGAGAGAAGCTGAAGGCAGGAGCGCATTTGGATTTGGTTAGATCGTTTAAGGAGAAAATAAAGGAATGTGTTGATTACACAATTAAGAGAGGGAGAGTGTTTGTTGATAATGAGGTTGCATTACTAGAGGCTTGGGAGATTTTCAGAGCTCTCGAGAGAGGGAGTGATTGAGAAATAGGATATTGGGTATTTGGTGTAGTTGATCAAAGGGGATGAAGCTAGAAGGAGAGATTATTAAGAGATTATTATGTTGAAATCTGTTGGTTCTGCAGTTGTGGATATGCTTGCTGCGCAATATTTTTATGAGGCTCTCGTTAAGGGTTAAAATACTGAGAAGATAGAAAGATGCATGCATGATGCTAAATAATAAGGTTTTGTATGCAATTAAGGAATTAATGGGAGAGAAGGAAAGAGAAGCAAAGATGCCCTGTTTGGTGATAATTGTAAATCTATAAAAGTAATCAATTGAATGTTAAATATTAAACATAGGCAAAAGAGGAAAAAATTAAATTAATTAAGAATTAGTAGTGACAAAATGATTAATGCTATTTTTGGGAAGGGGAGAAAGGAAAATAAGAAAGGATTGTTACTATTCATTGTCCCTCCTTATTATTTTCCACCTTATCTTTGATTGGGGAGGAAAATAAAATGGAGAAAAGAAAATGTCGTTCTTATAAATTTACTAGTTAATTGATTCTTAAATAATTAATAATTGAAAATAATCTATTTTGGTGTCTCAACGGAAAAGTTTTACAATCAAATGTGTGAACCCCAAAATTATTTTTAATCAGGTGCTCCATCCCGTGGCATACCGAAAATATAAATAGGATGAGAAGGGTCGACTGATGATTTCAAATGAAACCAAATAGGACGACACATATACTACCACGTTGGATTGAGGTGTAAAAAACATTATTAGAATTTATGAAATGATGTTGTTGCCCTTACTATTACTCTTCAGGCAACGCAACGGTCATTCCAAGTAAAACTCCAAAGAAGGTGAACACTGAACACAGAGGGAGGGAGACAAAATGACTGTAGTTGCTATGGTAAGTTAAGACTTCAATGGCTTCATAGTCAGTGTTTTCATTATCATCGGCAATAACACCATCATATTCCTCATCGCTGAACAAAATCTTGTTGTTGATTGCTCTTCCACTTGTCAATTCTCGATCTTATTCCCTCTCCTTCCACTCTCGTTGGTAACCTAGCTTTTAGATTTAAGTCTAACTCTACTAGAATTTCCTCCATTTGATGTGATATTTATCTCTATCTCTTCTATAAGTATTTTTTTTTCCTTATTTATCAAAATTGAATCAAGTCCACTAGAAATGAAACACCAATTATTTTTTGATTTTTTTAATTTATTGAATTCATTTTTATAGAAAAATTGGGAAAAAAAGGTGATCTTATTTTAAAGTAATTTTGAAAATCAGGTGCCAATTTTTTGAATTTATGTTCCTTTTAGGTAATCCAAGACTGGAATTCTTTTTTTTTTTGGGTACAATACTTTGTCTCCCTCCCTCTCTGTTCAGTATATTGCTTATATCATTTGGAAAAAGCTCAGTTGAATTCAAGAATTTGCAATACAGAAGCTCAGCTTCTTGAGGGTTGGGTTTGGTTACTTGAATGCTTGATAATACACGTAAAGATCGATGATTAAGTAGATTTACAAGAATAGAAGGTGTCTTGAACTTGATATAACCAAGCTTGTTCATGAAAAGCTGAACTGAAGCTTCATTGTATTTCTCTGTTGCCATATAAGCATAATCAACGTTGTTTTGAATAAATCATTCTTCTAGTTTTAAAACAAGCTTTAATAGTAAGGGCACCAATGTCATCTGATAAATTCTAATAATGTTTTTTACATATTAATCCAATGTGGCAGTATAAGTGTCCCCTTATTTGGCTTTATTTTAAACCTTAGTGGATTTTTCCCGTCCTATTTATATTTTCAGCATGCTACGTAGGATGGAGACACCCGATTGAAAATAATTTTGGAGTTCATACATTTGATTGCAAAACTTTTTTGTTGAGACACCAAAGTAGAAAAATTCAAGAGTTGAGACACTATATTTATAATTATGCCAATAAATAATTATATGTGCCTAATTAATAAAAAAAAATTTTGGGTATTATTGCATAAGCTGTTGTAGAAGATGACAAGACGGTTAATAAAAAGATTTTCGTGTCTTCTTATAATGGTGAGGATATTAAAATCTTTTTCTTATGATTCAACGACAGAAACCGAAAAAATTGGACTGAAAGATTATTTAGAATGACAAAATCAAATGTCAAGTATGCACTACATATTTGACCAGACTATAGGAACTACTTAATTAAGTTGGTCAAACCTCAGATATGGAATAATAATTTTTCCTAATTTAAAAAGCGAATAAGAAAGCATATAAAAGAGTTGGTGAATGGTCATCTTGTTACACAACATAAGATGATCAAGTTCAATCTCACTCACAAAGCAAAATAATACTATTAAATTAAATTTTATATGGTTTCTAATATATTATCACATATCCCTGAGCATGATAAAATTAAAAATAAAAAAATTGCACTTCATACTAGTGATGGACTTCAAACAAGAAAAATAGATTTTATCCTAAAAAGTTGCATATTTTTTTCTGCTATATTTGCTGTCTTATAATCATTAGATACATTTAAGGATTTCACCTTTTGTCAAGATGGAGAAAGAATAGTCAGCCATGTCAATGAGGTCTCTCATTCCGAAAATGAAAACAATCATTTATTTAAATAAAAAATCTTTCCTTACCCGTCTTATTCCTACTTTTTAGTAACACAAACGATGATATTTACCCAAAAAAAGGAAGAAGAAAGCAATGACCTTTGAAAAAAAAATATGAAATGGAATTAGATAAAGTTTTATTTTAGATAAAATAAAAAATAAAAAAGTTAAACCAAAATAAACTACAATTCAAATGAAAACAAAAAAACAACTTATTATAGATGATGGAACTAAAAGGGAAAAGAAAATTGATAGTGACATAATTTAAGGACATAAAGGGCTACCTTATCCATAAATATATGAATGGAATATGGTAAAACAAAAGGAAAAATATATTTGAAATCCAATGATTAGCTAAAAATGTTGCATATTAAGTATATTGGCAAAAAAAGTTAATGTGCCAGACATAAAAGACAATAATGAATTATTCGCATGATATTCGTTCCAATTGCTCTAGGATCTGCATCACCAAAAACAAAATCATCAAGTAAGGATGAAATAATCATGAATAATCAGACAAATAGATGACAAATAAAAAAAATACAAACCAACTAATTGATAAGAATAAACAATTTAAAATTTTAAAAGTTAAAGTTTTAGTTGGATTAGGTTAAATGATTAGATTAGATTAGTTTCAAAAATTATCTCATTTAAAGTTTTTGATTTACAATTAATAATAAAAGTAATTAATTTCTATTTTTTTTATCATTATATTTGTTGTAAATTATAAATATTTTTTTAAAAAAAATACATCAAATGAACTAATAGCTTTTTTTTCATAGAAGAATGAGGTAATTGTTAAAGGTTGAGAGGATAATGGAGAACCATGTTTGTCAATATAAAATATATTGAGAAGATTTTTAAAGATTTATCTAAAGATAATTAAGGATATTAAAAGATTTTTTTGGATTATTCAAATATATTATACATTATTTTAAATAATAGGCTATCACTAATAATATTATTTTATATAATTAAATATTCAATCAACAATTAAAAGGCACAAAAATATAAGGGAAAGAAAATGATTTTTGAGATAAAGCTTATATCCGTCATTATTTTAGAGTTAATAATACAAACATTTAAGTTAATTAAATGATTAAATTAGATTAGATCTCAAATGTTATCTTTGAATATTAAATTGAAAAAAAAATATGTTAGCCAATTAAGATAAAAAGATTTAGGAAAAAACTTAGAATTAAAAAAAAAAAAGAAAAACTCAATTCAAATAAATAAGACTAAGGTTGCAGATATTAAAATATGTCACAAATAATATAAAACTAGGGAGAATAAAGAGAAGGAATAAAGAGCAAAATATGAGAGTGTCATTCGAATTAATGAGAAGTCACACATATATATAAGCACATAAGTGGAACCCTAATAAGAGAAATAGAGTCCTACACAAATAGAAAAGATAGAGTTCTTACTAATTATGAATACAGACTTCTAGCCTATATAGGACATCTACTAATTTCATAAACTCCCCTTTGGATGTTCATTCTTTAAAGAATATGTCTTATTAAAACCTTATTAAGGAAAAAAACTTTATGGGAAGAAAATCTTATTAAAAGAAAAAGAGTACATTATTCTTTTCTTAAATACGTATCGAAATATTGTCTCATTAAAAAATTTTACCAGAAAAACCTAGTGGAAAAAAACCTTAGTGAAAGGGAAAAAGAGTATAGTGCGTATTTACTCTCGCTCATGAAGATAAATCTTTAGATCTTTGAATTCCAATCTTGTGCATTAGTCCTTCAAAACTTGTGATAGAAAACTTGTAGCAAAAAACTCATAGTAGAAAGTGTTTTAATGAGCATATCAACAATATTGTCGCTTGAGTGGTTGGACTTTAATATCACAATTCTTTTTGGAGATCACGAGCTAGAAAATTTTTGATGAAATATATTTTTCTTGTCTCTTTGAACATGTTGAAATGCTATCTCAATCAAATAAATTCTCATCCTTCTTCATGAGTTGCTAAAATTTTCATGGCTAAAAGTAGTAGCAATACTACATTTCTTGAATGCCATAATTGTCCCTCCACATGTAAATGAATTATTTGTATATGATCTAACAGAATGTGAATTAGATAAATAACCTTTATTTTTATAGCCATACAAATCTGATTTTGCATGTTAGTTATAATATAACCCATATATATATCATGCCATGGAGATATCAAAATATATGTTTAACTTTATTCAATTCTTCATATCCAAGAAGAACTAAATCTTGCTAATAAAATTTATAAAAATCAAGTCAAGTATGAGTAACAAGATATATTAACGTCTTTATTACATTAAGATATGATACTTCAGGACCAAAAAGTTCTTCATAATTTTCTCCAAGTGGGCAATGGTCATCTTCGCATCAAATGACTTCACAGCCATTAACATCCACATAAAGTCATTTTAAAAACTTAGTCATATATGTGTAGTGTATTCATGGACAAAATTCAATTTATGAAATTCTTAATCTTCAGGCTGAGACAAAACTTTATATTTCCAATGTCTTTCATCTCAAACATTTCCTTTGAAGAATATATAACCTTTGGAAGCTCTTTAGGAGTTTCAATAATGTTGATGAACTTAATAATAATAGATTCATATTTAAATCTCTTTATAAAATGCACGAACATATAACATTATTGTTATAATATTCTTTCAATAAATATTCACTAATCAAGAGATCACCTTAGTTATTATATTATGTTTGCTCAAAGGTTAATTTTATCTTGAGATTTTGATGATTAAGCAAAATAAATAAATTTAATTATTTGTGTTAATATTATTTTATGCTGATTTATTTATGTTTAAATATGGAAAATAATAAACAAGGCAAATTCCAACAAATCCAAAGATAATTGAAGATCATGAAAACCATTGAAGATTTTAGTGGTTAGCATTTTAGGTTTGTTGCAGGATAAAGAGAATATTCATTTATAAGCACATAAACATTTCTTCTCTCTTTCTCAAAAATATTTTTCGAAAAAGTTTCCTTGAAAAGTAAAAAATCTTGCTTTTAAATTCACTTACCTAAACGAAAGAGATTTTGTTTCAATCATTTTTGGTAACAAATAATTTGAAAAAGGTTTTTATTTTTGGAAACTATTTTTTAAGGAAAGTCCAAAATCTTACTTCGATTTGTTTACCTTAAAATAAAAGATTTTGACTCAAAACATTTTTGGCAACAAGATCTCCGTATCTTCTAGTTTTGGTAAGTTAATATTCTTATTTAAAAGATAGAGATTTTACTTTCTAAAATGGGATTCACATCCCTCTCTATAAAAAGCGTCTTTTCCTTGTAAAGACATGGGTTTTTGTTTTAAGAGTAGAAGTCAATTAATCAAATATTTTAATCTCTCAAAACTTGCTCTTAACTCCCCTTATCTCTTTTTATCTTATTGCTTCACGTATTATTTTTAAGAGAAAAGAAAATTTTATAACATCTTTTGAAAAACAGTTTTGTTCTTTAAAACGGTTTTCTGAACTTAATTTCTATTTTTGTTGTACTTATATTTGCATTTCTCTTTGTCTATATAGATTCTGTAATCTGTTGTAGAAAGGTTTTTATTTAAAAAACTTTCATGTAATAGCTTAGGTGAAAAGCTATTGTGAAATAAGTTATCAAGCGACTTTCTCCTTGTGTGGGATTCTAATGTCTTGATTTGAGTTTATATTCTCTGCAAAAACATAAAGAGTTGATGTTGACTAGAACCTTTGGAAAATCCAGTGGGACAAAGGGTAGATCTAAGTGTTGATCTATTGCCTTGTACAGTTGGTTTGTCTCTTACCCTTAAAAAGAGATAACATAGTGGAGGATCTCAAGATGTGTCATGGGGAGAGTGGATGTAGGCGAGTTAGTGCCAAACCACTATAAATTGCTGTGTTAATCTTTTTATTTTCTGAAGTTCTGCTTGATACCATTTTATTTACACTTCTGTTAATCTTTTAGTGATGCTAAGTTGTTAATGGTTTTGTTGTTCTAAACTTTAATAAGCTTTATCTTTATCGAACATTAGAACTCTAGATTTCTGCAATGTGAAAATATCAAGTTCTAATATGTTCTTTTAGACTCATTATATTTCACAATTTGGGTTTCTAATCAGTTTTCTAAGTTTACTTAATGCTTTGTGAAGCAGTTTAGAAATTCAATAACTGTCTCACATACTCTTTAATATTTATCTAAACTTTATGAGGTAGTTCAACAACGCAATAACTTTCCTTCATAAAGTCATTTTGAAATTGGTTAAGATATTGTGAAGCAGTTCTAATCAATAGCTGCTCTTTACAAAGTCTTTCTATTTTCTACATAGAGTTTTGTGAGGAAGTTCTAATCTAAATAACTTACTCTCACAAATGCATTCTATTTCCGCCACAACAAAATTCTGATTTTGTTAGTTAAATTTTAATTTTTAGAAAATCAAATTCACTCCCCTCTTGGATTGTGCCATACATATAAGGGACCCACAATCTGGTATTAGAGCTTTGACTCTTGACTTACTGAAGCTTAATAGCTTGAGAGAAAGATTTCATGGCAGTCCCACTTCCTCTTACATTTTTAGAAGGTCAATCTGTTTCTAGTCCTCCTTTGTTCAATGATTCTAATTACTCTTACTAGAAAACCAGAATGGAAAATTTCATAAAAACAGTTCACATAAACTACTGGAGGAACGTCATTACTGGTCCTCGTATTCTTATGAAAACTGTAGAAAATGAGAAAGTTAGAAAAATAGAAAAAGAATATACCGATGTTGATTGGAATGATATTTCTATAAACGTAAAATCTATTAATATTATTCACTGTGCATTAGATCCAACAGAATACAACAAAGTGTTTGGATGTAAGTCTGCAACAGAAGTCTGGAAAAAACTTAGAGTTACCTATGAGGGTCTGATTGAGTGAAGGAATCTAGAATTAATATCCTTTGGAGAGAATATGAAATGTTTAGTATGAAAGAACGAGAGACTATAGCTGAATTAAATTCTAGATTCACCAATATAGTTAATCCTTTGAGAACTCTCGGAAAGGAAATTTCAGAAGATGAGCTTGTTAAGAAAATCCTTAGAATTCCACCTAAAAAATGAGATTCTATAAGAACTGTTATGAATTACAAAGAGACTCCTGTTACTTATGATTATCTGATGGGAGCTCTTATTTTAGAAGAAATGAAATCTTCTTTGATTGTAGAAGATAAGAAAAAGAAAGGACTAGCTTTGAAAGTAGTTTCTAGTGAAGAAAGTTCTTTTGATCTTGATAATGATGATTTAGCAATTGTTGCTAAAAGATTCAAAAAGTTCTATAAAAAGAGCGGTAGGCCACAGAAAAAAATTTATTAAAAAGAACTTTTCATTTAAAAATAGTAACCTGCCAAAGAAAGAACCTTCTGAAGTGGTTTGTTATAAGTGCAACAAGCCCGGCCATATCAAGCCTAACTGTCCTAAGCTGAAAAAGAAGTCAAAGAAAGAAAAATTGAAACAGGCATTCATAGCTGCTTGGAGTGATTTAGATGTTTCTAATTTTGAAAGCCAAAGTGACCAATAAGAAACTGCAAATATCTGTCTAATGGAGTCAGAAAATCAGCAAACTGACTTCAACACAGAAAGCTGAAAGTAATGAAACAGATGCAACGGGCTAAAAGCATGAAGAAAGCAATGTAAGTATTTCTAAAAATGATCTTTTAGATACTTATAATAACATTTGCAATGAATTTGAAAACCTTGTTAAAAAGCATAAAGTTTTAAAGAAAGACTTCAGAAAATTAAAAGCTGAATGTAATCATTTGAAAGATGCTTTTTATCAAGAAGTTACATGCAAAGATGTTATCATAGAGATCAAAGATCTTAAAGACTGTAATGACAAATTTTCTGAAAATCTGAAACACTTTGAAGAAAAATGTAAAAATCTGAATTCTGAAAATGAATATTTGAAAATTGAGATTAGAATTGTAAAGTCAATTTTAGAATCATTTTCTAAAGAAAATACAAGTTCTAGCTATGATAGCATTTCAAGACAAAATCATGTTTCTAATAAGAAAAATGCTATTTCTAATGTTGTGACTTTAGAATATAAAAAAATCTGACTGTCTCAACAAAAAGAAAATCATAGTAAGCTGAATACACCTGTTACCACTAACCCTCCAGGACCCAATATAAGTTGGGTACCTAAATCTGGGTGATCTTTTCAAGTGTGCCTAAGGAGTGAGCTGAAAACAAAAATGTGGACAGCACTTGCTCTAGGCATATGACTGGTGATAGAAAGAAATTCACCAGATTAGAAAAGAAAAAGGGAGGTACAGTGAGCTTTGGAGACAAAGCAAAGGGTAAAGTCATTGGTATTAGTGTAGTAGGTTCTAATCCTTCAATAGAAGATGTATGCTTAGTAGAAGGATTACATTATAATTTGTTAAGTGTGAGTCAGATTTGTGATAAAAATAGAAGAGTGATCTTTAAACTCTCTTATTGTGAAGTTCAGAACATGCATGATAACAAAACTTTATTTGTTGGAAAAAACTTTGAGAATATATACCTAGTAGATCTTTCTATATGCATAACCTAGACATATGCTTAGTTTCTGTTGATAATTCTAATTGGTTATGGCATAGAAGACTTGGACATGCAAGTATGCACCTTATTTCTAAACTGTCTAAGAAAGACTTGGTTCATGGTTTGCCAAAGCTAAAGTTTGAAAAAGATCACATTTGTGATGCTTGTCAATTGGGCAAATAAACTAGAACATCTTTCAAATCTAAGGGCATGATTTCTACTTCTAGACCTTTAGAATTGCTACACCTTGATTTATTTCGACCTGTTACTCCTTCTACTCTTAGCGGAATATGCATTTGTTATTGTAGATGATTACTCTAGATTCACCTGGACACTCTTCCTTAGAAATAAGGATGAGTCATATGACATGTTTGTTCATCTTTGTAAGAGAATTGAAAATGAGAAAGGATACAACATCTCAGTGATTAGAAGTGATCATGGAGGAGAATTTGAAAATAAAAAATTTGATGCTTTTTACAAAGAATCAGAAATCTTCCATAACTTCTCAACACCTAAAACACCCCAGCAAAATGGTGTAGTGGAACGCAAGAATAGAACACTTTAGAAAATGGCCAGAACCATGCTGAGTGATTCTAAATTACCAAAGTATTTCTGGGCAGAAGCCGTTAACACTGTCTATTATATTCTAACAGGGCTTTGGTAAGATCTATACTTAAAAGGACTCCATATGAGCTATACAAAGGTAGAAAACCAAACATTGGTTACTTTCTTATTTTTGGATGTAAATGTTTTATTCTATATAACAAGAAAAATCACCATACTAAATTTGATGGTAAATCTTATGAAGGAATTTTTCTAGGATATTCTAATAATAGTAAAGCATATAGGGTGTTTAATAAGAAAACTCTAGTTGTAGAAGAATCTATTCATGTTGTGTTTGATGAATCTGACTCTATTTCTAGAATTTTAGAAAATGATGACGTTGTAGATTTTAATCAATAAAAGCAGAATGAACAATCAGAACAACTAGAACAGCTAGAAAATGAGTAGAACTTTGATAATCAGGCTGAACCAGAAGATGAACATGAAGATCAGAACGCAACTGAAAGTCAAATGCTAGAAATAGAAAATGAAAATTCTCAATTACCAAAAGAATGGTGATTCCACAGGTATCATCCTTAAGAAGACATCATGGATAATCCTTCAGAAAGAATGATGACAAGAGCTCAATTTAAGAGATATTTTGGTAATGTTGCTTTCGTTTCTCAATTAGAACCTAAAAACTTAGAAGATGCTTAAAATGATGAAAGTTGGATTCTTACTATGCAAGAAGAACTAAATCAATTTGAGATAAACCAAGTTTGGAAACTTGTTTCTAGACCTAAAAATCATTCTGTTATTGGAATAAAATGGGTGTTTAGAAATAAGCTTGATGAACAAGGTAATTTTGTGAGAAACAAAGCAAGGTTAGTGGCTCAAGGGTACAACCAAGAGGAAGGCATCGATTTTGATGAGACCTTTACTCCGGTCGCTAGACTTGAAGCCATTAGAATGCTTTGTGCATTTGCATGCTTTAAAAACTTCATGTTGTATCAAATGGATGTGAAAAGTGCTTTTTTAAATGGTTTTCTAAATGAAGAAGTATATGTAGAACAACCACCCAATTTTGAAGTCTATGATAAACCAAATCATGTTTACAAACTTACTAAAGCTCTTTATGGTTTGAAACAAGCTCCTAGAGCTTGGTATGAAAGATTAAGTAAGTTTTTATTAGAAAATGGCTTTTCTAGAGGAAAGGTTGATACTACACTATTTATTAAAAATAAAGCACATGATATTCTAGTTGTGCAAATCTATGTTGATGACATAATCTTTGGTTCTACTAATGACCTTCTTTGTAAGAAATTTTCTAAGATTATACAAAGTGAGTTTGAAATGAGCATGATGGGAGAATTAAATTCCTTCCTTGGACTTCAAATCAAATAATGTGATAATGGAATTTTCATAAACCAAGGTAAGTACACTAGAGAATTGTTGAAACGGTTCAAAATGAAGAATACCCAGGTATATAGTACACCAATGAGTCCATCCTCAAAATTAGAAAAAGATGAAGAAGGTAAGGATGTGGATATTAAATTTTTTAGAAGTATGATTGGTTCTTTACTATATCTAACTGCAACCAGACCTGATATGTACTTTAGTGTTTGTTCATGTGCTAGATTTCAATCATGTCCCAAAGAATCTCATTTAATTGCTATAAAAGGAATTTTAAGATATCTTTGTGGAACTTCTAATTTGGATCTGTGGTATTCTAAAGGTGATACATTTGATCTTGTTGGGTATAGTGATTCTGATTTTGCAAGAAGTAGAATAGATAGAAAAAAAGCACGTCTCGAACTTGCCAGTTTCTAGGTAACGCCCTTGTATCATGATTTAGCAAAAACAGACATCTGTTGCTCTTTCTATTGCAGAAGCAGAATATATTGCTGCTAGAAGTTGTGTTGCACAAGTTCTGTGGATCAAGCAACAATTGGCAGACTATGGTCTGAAATTAGAAACAGTGCCAATTAAATGTGACAACATAAGTGCCATCAACTTATCTAAGAATCCAGTCCAGCATTCTAGAACCAAGCACATAGAACTCAGACATCACTTCATACGTGATCATGTTCAAAAAGGTGATATAGTGATTGAGTTCATTCCTACAAAAAAGCAATTGGCAGATATCTTTACTAAACCTTTGAGTGAAAGCCAATTCTGCTTAATCAGAAGAGAACTCGGTATGTTAGTTTTAAACTCTTAACTTTAGAACTCTGTAAGTATATTCTAAACTGCTTTCTATATTTGAGATTGAAAGATTTGCTTTGTGTTATGTTTTAATATTCTATTCTGTGTGATTCTGAAAAATATTTTTGTCTAAAAGAGATGCATATTGCTCTGATGTGACATTCTAATGTCATTATCAGATTCTATTTTCAGACAAAATTGAAAACAATCAATTTCTTTTATTTTATTGTGTTTTATGTCTTTATTTTATCTAGTTTTGGCGGTATTTTCTTTTTAAATATTTAGTCGGTTTAACTTTCCTTAAAACCGTTTTTATTCATTTAAATTTTCTTCTTTATTATAACTTCTCTTTTAAGTGTTTCTTTCTTTCCTAAATTTTATAAATTCTCTAAATTAATCACTTTTCTTCTCTATTAAAATTGTTTTATCTTCTCTTTTCCCCTTCTCACATCGAAACCCTAAAATCCTTCTGCTTCAAAAGCCTTAACCATGGCTAGATCAAGCTCTACTTCTTCCTCATCTGATTCTTTGATAGAGTAAGAACTTCAACTTCTTAAGAGGTTATCCAAGAAGTATGAACAGAAAGAATCAGGACAGAAGAAATCCGTTGAGGAATCGAGTTCAAAGAAAGACAAATCGAAAAGTGAACGGAAAAATCAAAAGGGGAAGAAAAATCAAAAGAACGAGTCTCTAGTTCTCGCAGTAAAGGTAAAGCTATTTTATCTCCTTATCCTCTTATGCGTTCATATGTTATTGATTGGAAGTTCTTTGGAAAGAAGAATTCAACTTTAGGGAACTATTTGAGTTTCAGGGATGTATGAAATTTTTGTCTTTAAATCGATCTTGCTATGAGAATTTGGTAAATGAATTTTATGGCTCTCTCACAGCCACAGGTTCAGAGACGATTTCTATGAAAATTGAGGATAAAACCAAAGCGTTATCTTCCACTGATTTGAGCAAAATTTTCAAAATACTAAACACTGGGTCTAGGGTAACAAAGATTAAGGATATCTCTAGGGTAAATGGGTATAAAAAGGAAGAGTTTGTATAGAAAATTATTAAGAAAGGTTTTGCGAAAAAACAGAATGTGATTGAGTGCTCTAATTTGAATGGCAGAATGAAGTGGTTATGTAAGCTAATTGTGCACTTTATCTATCCAAAGAGTGGTTCGCTCACATATGTAAACCAAGTTGAGATGTGCATAATGTGGCATATAATTGAAAAGAAACCCTTCAATCTGTGCCATATTATTTTTGATAAAATGTAGAACAACCCAAAGAAATTACCCTATGGTATGGTGCTTACCCCAATTTTTGAGTTTTTGGAAGTTGATTTAGATAAGAGTGAGGGTCATAATGTTTCAAAGTTGAATAGTGGATCTTTAAAACTAAAGGGTGAAGAAGAAAAAGAAAAAGAAGTTGTTGAGGACAAAGAAAAAGCAGAAAAAGAAAAAGAAGAAGAAGAAGCTGAGAGTAAGAAGAAGAAGAAAAGAAGATTAGTAAAAGGAAAAGGAAAATTGGAGAAAGATGAGAAAGAAGAAAAGAAAGAAGAATCAGAAGAAGAGAAAAAGGAAGAAACAGAAAAAGAACAAGAAGTTGTTAAGGACAAAGAAAAAGCAGAAAAAGAAAAAGAAGAAGAAAAAGCTGAGAGTAAGAAGAAGAAGAAAAGAAGATTGATAAAAGGAAAAGGAAAATTGGAGGAAGATGAGAAAGAAGAAAAGAAAGAAGAATCAGAAGAAGAGAAAAAGGAAGAAATAGAAAAAGAAAAAGAGACAGCAGCTGAAGTTGAAATAGAGTCAGAAAAAGAGTTAGAAGAAGAAAAAGATGAAGCAGGAACTGAAGAGAAAAAGGATTCTGTTGATCCTGAAGAAGAGACTGAAAAAGGAGATGCAATAGAAGTTGAGGAAGCCAGTGATGCTAATACAGAAAAGCTAGAATTAAGTGAAGAAGAAAAAGAGACTGAGGTTGAGGCTAAGAAGGAATCAGAGTTTCTAAGAGCAGAAAGGAGCAGAGAGGCTATGCTGGGCAAACTGAAAAAAGAACTCATTGAAGAGCATAATGAGGAGCTTGATGAGGCTATCAAACAGAGTAATACTGTGATTGCAAACAACCAGTCCCTCATTAAGTCTTTAGAGAGGATGAAAAATGTTAATGAGAGAAGAATAGTTACTCTAAAGGTAAAAAACACACCCTACACTCCTACCTCAGAAAAACCTAATAAAGTGAAGCACACTATGGGAAAGCATAGAGTTCATGGAAAAAAGCCTCCTCTGCATCCTCTTATAAACGTTCTGAGAGTCCTACTGAAACTTCTCATGCACAGAACCTCAAAAGTTCTAAGAGACTTAGAACTGATTCCAAACCCCTCTGACTCCCTTCTAATCTGCTTTGACTATATTTTGTGAACTATTTTTTATTCTTTGTTTTAGTTCTTTTATTTGTCTTTGTAGTTTGTATTGTTTTAAATTATGTTTAATTTTTTTTATTTGTTCTACTTTTTCTACTAACGCTTCTTTATGATGACAAAAAGGGGGGAGAACACATGATATTTTAATGATTAGGTATCTGAAGGAGTATGTTATTTCTTTCTGGTACTGATCTCTGTATGCTTATCATGTTCTAATCTGTGTTATTTTGTTTCCATATAAATAGAAAATAGATTATGGGCTATATGTTTTATATGATGATCTGATAATTAGATTTTAGAACTTAGTTCTCTATTCTAACGTATGCTCTGGACTTAGTTTTTAATTCTAATATTAATTTCTATTTCTTTTTACTCTAATCATATGCTCTGATTATTAGACTTTAGAATTCAGTTTTTAATTCTAAATATATGTTCTAATATTAGTTTCTAAAACTATTTTCTGTTCTAATCCCCATAGATATTTTGCTGCACTTATTCAGGGAGAGCTTTATATATGTTATAAACTTGCTTCATGATAAAATATGTAATGTTTAGAACTTATAATTTATTGGTATGTATAAATTTAGGGGGAGTATGTGATTTTATTTTTGATAAATTTATTGATTTTATCATCATCAAAAAGGGAGAGACTGTTGGCTGAAAGGTCAATTTTATCTTGAGATTTTGATGATTAAGCAAAACAAATAAATTTAATTATTTGTGCTAATATTATTTTATGTAGATTTATTTATGTTTAAATATGAAAAATAATAAAGAAGGCAAATTCCTACAAATTTAAGGATAATTGAAGATCATGAAGACCATTAAAGATTTTAGTGGTTAGCATTTTAGGATTTATTGTAGGATAGAGATAATATTCATTTATAAGCACAAAAACATTTCTTCTCTCTTTCTCAAAAATATTTTTCGAAAAAGTTTCCTTGAAAAGTCAAAAATCTCATTTTTAAATTCACTTACCTAAATGAAAGAGATTTTTTAACCAATCATTTTTTGTAACAAATTTTTGAAAAAGATTTATTCATTTTCGGAAACTATCTTTGTAAAAATCTTGATTTTATTCACTTACCTAAATGAAAGAGATCCTGTATCAATCATTTTTGGTAACAAATATTTTGAAAAAGGTTTTTATTTTTGGAAACTATTTTGTGCGGAAAGTCCAAAATCTTACTTCTATTCGTTTACCTTAAAAGAAAAGATTTTGACTCAAAACATTTTTGGCAACAAGATCTCCATATCTTCTAGTTTTGGACAGTCAATATTGTTATTTAAAATGATAGAGAGTTTACTTTCTAAAATGGGATTTACATCCCTCTCTATAAAAGGCGTCTTTTCCTTGTAAAAACGTGGGTTTTTGTTTTAAGACTATAAATCCATTGATCAAATAGTTTAATCTCTTAAAACTTGCTCTTAACCCCTCTTAGTTCTTTTCATCTTATTGCTTCACGGATTATTTTTAAGAGAAAAGAAAATTTTATAATAACATCTTTTGAAAAACAGTTCTGTTCTTTAAAACGATTTTCTAAACTTAATTTCTGTTTTTGTTGTGCTTATATTTGCATTTCTCTCTGTCTATATAGATTCTGTAATCTGTTGTAGACAGGTTTTTATTTGAAAAACTTTCTTCTAATAGCTTAGGTGAAAAGCTATTGTGAAATAGTTATCAAGCGACCTTCTCCTTGTGTAGGATTCTAATGTCTTAATTTGAATTTTTGTTCTCTGCAAAAACAGAAAGGGTTGAGGTTGACTAGAACCATTGAAAAATTTAGTAGGACAAAGGGTAGATCTAGGTATTGATCTATTGCTTTGTACTGTTGGTTTGTCTCTTACACTTAAAAAGAGATAACATAGTAGAGGATCTCAAGATGAGTCTTGGGGAGTGTATGTAGGCGAGTTTAATCCGAACCACTATAAATCGCTACGTTAATCTTTTTATTTTCTATGGTTCTACTTGATATTATTTTATTTACACTTCTGTTAATCTTTTATAAATGCTAAGTTGTTAATGGTTTTGTTGTTCTAAACTTGAATAAGCTTTATCTTTATCGAACATTAGAACTCCAGATTTCTGCATTGTGAAAATATCGAGTTCTAATTTGTTCTTCTAGATTCAGTGTATTTCATAATTTGGGTTTCTAATCAGTTTTCTAAGTTTACTTAAAGCTTTGTGAAGCAGTTTAGAAATTCAATAACTATCTCTCACATACTCTTTAATATTTGTCTAAACTTTATGAAGTAGTTCAAAAACGCAATAACTTTCCTTCATAAAGTCATTTTGAAATTGGTTAAGATATTGTGAAGCAATTCTAATCAATAGCTGCTCTTTACAAAGTCTTTTTATTTTATACATAAAGCTTTGTGAGGAAGTTCTAATCTTAATGACTTACTCTCACAAATGCATTATATTTCCGTTGTAACAGAATTCTGATTTTGTTAGTTAAATTTTAATTTTTAGAAAATCCAATTTCCCCCTCTTGAATTGTGCCATACGTATAAGAGACCCACATATTAAATATCATAAGTATGAAAGTATGTGAATTATACTTTCAATAATATAATAGAATATAAATAGAATATAATCATCAAATAACATGATATTTTCTCAGCCATAAATATCATTAAGACGATTATACCGTATGCGTTGAGATTTCTTTAATCCATATAGAAATCTTGAATATATTTCTTGGGGTCTTGATTTGCTTGTTTTAAGCTTTTTTCAATATTTCGTAGATATCATTATCCATTAATCCATATAGAACTTTATATAATTTCATTGAATAAATTTCTCGAGAATTTAATTTTATGCTTAAGCAATTAAAATCCTTTAGAGATTTTCATATAAATATCTACATCAAGTTAGCCATATAAATAGGCACTCACTAATTCATTAGATGCATTTTAAGCTTACATAATTGCCAGATTAATCAAATATCAAATTATAATTGCATCTACCATATGAAAATATTCGTCCTCATAATCAATGTCAGTTATCTGTGAAAAACTTATTCAACAAGTTTGCTTTATATCTCATGGCCCCATTTCAATTTCGCACAAATACATATTTATATTCCACTGGCTTGACATCTCTTGATGCCCAGACTAAAATTTCAAGAATTTACTTTTCAAGTAAAGGAAATGTCATTTGTATCGTTCTAATTTGGCCAATCAATTTCATGTCTATAGTCTCTAATAGACTCGTACTCAAGATCCTCATAATCTTTCTACAAAATTAAGCATTATATTATATATAAAATATTATCGACGTTTATTTTTATTTTTATCGAGATCTCATAATTTTCATTCATTTCAGGTATCTGAGTTTCTTCTAAAAACTTTATTATTCATGTCAAAAACTTCTTCCATAGTTTGCTCTTCTAGAGCTTGACCATCTTGAATATTTGCTCCTTTTCCTTTTCTAGAATTTTTATCCTTGGGATTGAAACATCCTGTAATTTTGCTTTCAAAATATTTTCGATTTATATTAAATCAAAAATCATATTTTTAAAGTAATGGGCCTCTATATTGGGATTGAAGTTAATTTAATTAGGTTTACAATTAGTGTCAGGCCCAAGTTCATAACGACATTGTTGGATATCGGCAATTCGAGAATTTTCTAAATATAAATATAATAATAAAATAAATAAAATTAGTTCTTATAACAATAGGCTCAGAAAAAATTGAATGTTAGCATTTTAAAAAATATATATATTGTCCCTTGAATTAAGCCATTTTAACTAGGTCGATTCAAGCAAATCAAATGAAAACCAAATAACCCAGACCCTTTTCTACAAGAACCCAAACTAGCTTCCCAAGGAAGTTCACAAAAATCAAGACATGATTAATAATAATAATAATAATAATAATAATAAAAGAAGAAGAACCTAAGCTACCCAAATATACGTATGAAACCCCCATTTCTATTATTTTTTTTTCTCTTTCTTTAATTTCTTGTATTTTCTTTCTTTCTTTCTTTCCTTCATTCTTTCTCTCTTCCCCGACGTCTCTTCCCCAATTGATTTCCGGACACTATTCGATGGAAGCTTGGTAGCAGTCGGAACTCTAGACACCGTTAATTGAGCTTCCAGCTTTCTCTTCGACAAGCAAAGCTCCTTGCATCACAAGTTGGAGCTTTCTCCTTCGACAACCAACTGTCCCTCGATTTTTCGGCGACAGTGAGCTACTCCGACAATTTTTTTCGCTAACTTTAGTCGAAAATCAGCCCCTATTATTCTTAGTTAACCCTTCTTTGATTAATTTGATCCTTGAGTGAAGTTTTGAAGAATTTAGAATTTAGGGATTAAAATGACTAAATGTGGGGATTTGGATAAAATTGATTTGATTAGTAGAAATTAACATTGAATTAAGACTTCACGTGAATTTTGGATCATTTGAGTGTTGATTTTGCTCGATTCTGGGCCTGCCACCACTCCGGCCATCATGTACAGCGGCGATGCCGGCGGCCGGCGATGGTTCCGGTGATCAGAAAAAAATCCTAGACAGTCAAGTTGCTCAGTTTGACATGAAGATTATACTTATACTAATTTTATGATTAGATAACATTGCATGTCTGAACGAATTATCTATGCAAATATAAAACTTAAGAGAATTGTTATATATTTGATAGATATAACATGAAATATTATGTTTTAGAAAGGCTTGGCTAGTTATAAAGTGAAGTAGATATTCTTTTGAAAGTAGGTGACAATGATTGTTAGTATAAATTTAATTTTAGAGAAAGTTTTAGTTTTCTTAGGGATGCTGAGATTCACTTAGCTATATATGTGAGTTAACAATATAATACCAAGAAGATAATTAAATAGTAACTTTAGCTAGAGGCATATTAATGAAAATTTAGAAATAGAAATCATTTATATACTTTTCATTTTTTGTTGTGTAAACATATAATTTAAAAATGAACGATTGATGGTAATGGCAGATGGGGTATATTATTGATAAGATGACAATCGCCCGATGGATGGGCTATGAGAATTGTTTGTGGAAATTGTGGTTTATAAACAGGTGGTAACATTCAATTTTTAAAGGAGGCTTTGTCGGACTTCCGGCAAAACCTCTATGAATTGAGTTTAAGACAGTAGGGAAATAATTACCAATTTATCTCTATATTAATGAAGGTTTATTCTTGATTTTAATATTTGTTTAGTTGCCCAGACTCTTCAGATGCTATAGTAAACCAAAATTGGAATTCAAGTCATTACCGTTCCATAGTACTGTGGGTAGTATTCAGTATTATCTATACCTAAATCATGCATACTACCTGCATTCCTATAAGTGATCTATTCTTCTTAATGGCTTTAAATATAAAAGAACATTTGTTTTGAGTAAAGTGTTAGTGATTTAAGTGAAGTATTTATTATATATTAGAGATTCATTGTCACATCTACATTTTCATAACATGTCATAAGCATGCATTAAATTATTCTTAGAGTCTAATTATGCATTAAGTATGTTTAATTATAATTCTGGATGATTTATTGTAATTCGTGTAAATTACAATGTCATAAGGGCATTTTAGTAATTTATAGTGTAATGAGACTGTGTTTTTAAAACACAGTTTAATATTAGTATGTCAATTAATTATTATTGTCACAACCCGTATCCGTGGGCCGGACCGGCACTAGGGCCCAGGTAAGCTTAAGGCCTCCGAGGCCCGTAGTAAGCCTGAAACACTAAAAATTTACCAGCTCAATATAATATTAGACATTCAGCCCACATAATTATATTGTCTATGTTAATACACGGCTAATTGTATACAATTTCTACAACTGCAGTCTCTAACTAATCGATATACATAGATTTTTATACATCTAGATACATAACAAAATATTTATTGGTCTAAGAAAATTTTTCTTTCTAGCTCTGCGACGAAGGAATATAACTTAACCGAATTAAAGAGAAACTTACTTCCTGAAAAAAAAGATTAAACAAGATATGTGAGCTTTCTAAGGAGTAACTATTATTGCACAACACACACATTCACACAAATGTATAAAAATATATATATCAATCTAGTTGATATAGTCATCCGACTAGTTATATGCTCACGCAGCTAGTCACACAAATGGCATGTCACCAGCACTCACAAATAATATCACCTTCAAATAATCACATCACGTGGAAATTGGTCTGTGGCGTCACCGAAACCCCCGATGAGCCGTCCTCCCACATGGCTCATCCTCTCATAACGTGTGCACCAGGGAGCCGATCCCCCATACTGGTCGACCGGTCTAATCCTCACTTGACCAGCCCTCTCATTGTTTTTCCATTCTCTCTTTTCTTTTCCATACCAACAGGAGGCAACCCGGTCGTCTCCATCAAATCTAGATCATCAGGCGCTCACAACAGGAGGCCACCCTGCGGGCTGCGATCAAATCTAGATTATCAGGTGCGCCCAAATAAAGAGGCCAACCTGTGGTTTTCCATATCATCCAAATCACAACAATAGGTACACACGGGGGCGCCGATTTCCCATTTACCCGGCCGACGGTCCAACCGTCCTCACAAACCCAAGGTGACCCACTTCATCCCAATTCCACACAAGCAAAGCACGGCAATATCACAACACAATTAATCAAACATTGCAATTAAATGCAAACATATTGATCAGTTGAACATCATAATGAAAGGCACAATTAAACATTCATTCTCAAATGCAATTAAATAATTAAATAAATAATACTATCAATAAACAATAACGATAAAATAAACACTAATAATAATAATAATAATAATAATAATAATAATAAACAATGATAATGAAAATAAATACATAATTACATAATAAGAATAATGATAAAGTAATTAATGCACTATATTTATTTTGCATCATATTATAGAAATTATCTAAATAAACTTATTTATTATGTTATTTATTAAAACTAGTCTAGGTTCTACCGAAATTTCGGCAGCACCTCCCCTAAAAATTGGACTATCTACCTGCTCAAATATCACAATATTATCATATATATATCAATCAATGCACATAGCCCATCCGTCGGGCAATCAGTCAGCTATATTCCCATCCTCCTTTCAAAATAACCATATCAACATTCACCAATTAATTTACAATTTATAATAACCTCCAGACATATTCCAACAATATTATTAACTGTTCTTTAACTAATTATCAAATAAATGTACAGTATCAATAAGTTAAATCCAACCATTAATTTTTTACAAGCTTACAGTAATCTTTAGTCATATTCCAAAGATATCATTAATTAGTCTTTGCTTCGCATATACATAATTAGCCTCTAACTACAAATAAGCTCCTTATCAAACCTTTGTCTCATCATCTTTGGTCGAGGTATAAACCCCATATTTACAACTTTATTAAAATTCTATACTAGCTACTAAGAACCAACAGTTAAATTTGAACTTAATGACTAAATCTATTAAGCAAATCAATCCACAACCTAAGCAAGTTTCAACTAAAACTCATAAATTCTTACCCTATTCGAGTACAAAAAAAAAAAAAGAATAATCCAAAAAAAATGAACTCAATCATATTTGCCCAAAACTCATGTCTCCCTCCCTCCTCAATAACACAAAACTAAAAGTTCCATGATTTAGCTTATTATTCCTTAAATTACTATCAATATTAAGCAATAATATAATTAATGACCTCACTTTAACTTGTTGAGAATTCAAATACATTCATGACCAATATTAATTAATCAGAAACTCAGTTTACAACATAATAAACTTCTTATCAAGATAACAGCTCATATCAACAATTAAAGTAATTGATGCCATACCAAAATGTCTTTATCTTTCTTTATTAAGATCCATGATAAATTAAATAATCTATTTTTTTTTTTTTTTGTATGGTGTTCCAATTATACTTAAATCAATAATTCAAATCAAGGATTCCTTCCAGTTCTTCATAAAAATGGTACCTAATATCTAGCTAGCTGTTGTCATGCAAGAGAAATCCAGGTTTTCTTGTTTAAACTCATACACTATATACCAATTACCTCACTTCCCAATATAAACTAGATTATTCACAAGAAAACTAAAATATCCTAAAATTTTCGATTAATTGCAAAATAAGCAAACAAATGATTTATAAAGGAATTAGAAGGGATAGTCAGCCGACCTCGTTGGTGTCAGTCACCGGAATCGTTCGAGTGGCCGGAGTTGATTATCGCAAGCTCTCTGTCTCCTTTCCTCTTTCTGTCGTGCGAGAAGTAGGTCAAGAGCATGGAATGGGTCGGATAGTTGTAACGGTAGGGACTAGAGGCGAGATTCAGGTGGCGCGCAGGGCGTTCCTTGCCGTTGATCGGTCTGAAAATGCGGGAGGAGGGGCTGAGGGTGCTGCGATCGCAGCTTCCTGCGATAGCCGCACTAGCTACGCTAGCCTGAGACAACAGAGGTGATGGCGATGGAGAGAGGCACGGGAACGGCAGCGGGAGGCGAGAGAAACGGTGCTGGCTTCAGGTGACCGGAAAGGCAAAAGGGAAAAGGGGGAGGGGGTGGAGGTCGCGCACATGGCGCTGGCGCAAGGAAGGAGAAGGGAAAGAAAAAAAAAAGAAAGAAAAAAAAGAAAAAAAAGAAAAGAGAGAATGGAAAAAAAATGAGAGGGCTGGTCAAGTGAGGATTAGACCGGTCGGCCAGTATGGAGGATCGGCTCCATGGTGCACATGTTATGAGAGGATGAGCCATGTGGGAGGACGGCTCATCGGGGGTTTCGGTGACGCCACAGACCAATTTCCACGTGATGTGATTATTTGAAGGTGATATTGTTTGTGAGTGCTGGTGACATGCCATTTGTGTGACTAGCTGCGTGAGCATATAACTAGTCGGATGACTAGATTGATATATATATTTTTATACATTTGTGTGAATGTGTGTGTTGTGCAATAATAGTTACTCCTTAGAAAGCTCACATATCTTGTTTAATCTTTTTTTTTCAGGAAGTAAGTTTCTCTTTAATTCGGTTAAGTTATATTCCTTCGTCGCAGAGCTAGAAAGAAAAATTTTCTTAGACCAATAAATATTTTGCTATGTATCTAGATGTATAAAAATCTATGTATATCTATTAGTTAGTGACTCCGCAGTTGTAGAAATTGTATACAATTAGTCGTGTATTAACATAGACAATATAATTATGTGGGCTGAATGTTTAATATTATATTGAACTGGTAAATTTTTAGTGTTTCAGGCTTACTACGGGCCTCGGGGGCCTTAAGCTTACCTGGGCCCTAGTGCCGGTCCGGCCCACGGATACGGGTCGTGACAATTATGCAATGCATGTGTTTATATATTACAAACAATTTAAAAGAGAAAAAAAAAATTTACAAACATTCCATAATAAAGACAAAATAGCTAAATACAAACTATTTTCCATGCCACTACAAGACAAAGCCAACTCATCTTATTTCTCATTTTTTCTCCAATGCCTCATAAGCATCTTATCTAAATAAAATATCTACATCACCTATTCTATCCTATTGCAATCTCATCAACCAATAAAAAAAAAAAGAGAGAATTTATGGTGCACCACAAAGTATGTGATTGTACCACATGCTCACATGTTCCAAGTGTGGGTCCCGAATATGTATGGCATAACTCAAGAGGGGGCGGGAATTGGGTTCTCTAAAAAATAAAAATTTAACTTTAAAAACAAACTCAGAATTCTATAGCAGCGAAAAAGTAATGCACTTGTGAGAATAAATTATTGATTAGAACTTCCTCACAATGCCCTTATGCAGAAAATAGAAATACCTTGTAAAGTACAGTTATTGATTAGAACTGCTTCACAATTTCTTATGCAATATCATAACTACTTTATGAAGGAAAGCTATTATGTTTAGAACTTCCTCATAAAGATCAGATAAATAGAAAAGACTATGTGAGAGAAAGTTATTGAAATCTGAACTGCTTCACAAAGCTTCAATCAAGAGTAGAAAACTGATTAGAAACCCAAGTAGTGAAATATCCTGAAAATAGAAGAACAATTTAGAACTTGGTATATTCACTGAGTAGAAGTCCAGAGTTCTAATGTTCAGAAAAGATAAACCTTATTCCAGTTTAGAACATTAAAACCATTAACAACTTTTAGCATTTCTAAAATATAAACAGAAGTGTGTGAGTAAAATAGTATCAAGCAAAAGTTCAGAAAATAAAAAGATTAACACAGTATAGTGGTTCGTCACTAACTCGCCTACATCCACTCCCCAAGACTCATCTTGTGATCATCAACTATGTTATCTCTTTTCAAGGGTAAGAGACAAACCAACAGTACAAGGCAATAAATCAACTCCTTGATCTACCTTTTATCCCACTAGATTTTCCAAAGGTTCTAGTTAACCTCAACCCTTTCTGTTTTTGGCAGAGAACAGAAACTCAATCAAGACATTAGAATCTCTCTCACGGAGAAGGTCGCTTGATAACCTATTTCATAATAGCTTTTCACCTAAGCTATTACACAAAAGTTTATCAAATAAAAACATGTCTACTAAAGATTACAGAATCTAAATAGACAGACAGAAATGCAAGTATAAGCACAGAAAAAACAATATTTAAGATTAGAAAATCATTTTAGAATACAGAGCTGTTTTTCAAAAGAAGTTGTTATAAAATTTCTTTTCTCTTTTAAAGATCAAACGTAAAGTATTAAAATGAAAAGAAATAGGGGGGTTAAGACTAAGTTTTGCGAGATAAAAAATATGATCAATGGACGAACACTCTTAAAAACTTTTTTCCTACCCCACGTCTTTTAACGAAAAGACGCATTTTATAGAGAGGGATAATAATCCTATTTTTAGAAAGTAAAATCTCCTTTTCAAATCAGAATATTGACTTTCCAATTTTAGAAGATACGGAGATCTTTGTTACCAAATCTTTTGAGTCAATATTCTTTCTTTTTAGTGAGCGAATAAAAGAAAATCTAACTTTCCTTTAAAAACAAGAGTTCCGAAAATAAGAATTTAAAGAAAATCTTTTTCAAAATAAATATATACCAAAAACAATTTGAGATAGAATCTCTTTCGTCTAGGTAAGAAGATAAAATCAAGATTTTGGATCTCTTTAAAAAATTTATTTCCGAAAATGAAGAGCATAAAAATATCATTCGATTTATTCTTATTACCAAAATCGTTTGAGACAAAGTCTCTTTAATTTAGGTAAGTGAATAAATTTCGAACCTTTATGAAAATAATTTTCAAAAAACTAAAACAAGCTTTTTCTAAGATATTTATTACCGAAAATGATTGAGACAAGATCTCTTCCATTTTAGGTAAGATAATCAAGGAACAAAAAAAGCTTTTAATTTTTAAAGAGTTATTTTCAAAAAATCCTTTTGATAAAAAGAGAAGAAATTAATTTGGTGCTTATAAATGGATGTTCTCTCTATCCTACAATGAATCCTAAAAATCTAACCACTAATGTCTTCAATAGTCTTCATGATCCTTGAAATTGTAGGACTTGCCTTGTTTATTTATTACTTTCTATAAATAATCTGCATATAATATTATTAGCATAAATAACATAATTTAAATTTATTTGTTTTGTTTTAATTATCAAAATCTCGAGATAAATATTTAACCCTTGAGCCAACAATAAGCATGTGAAGTTAGAGATTCTCATCTCTCAGTTCTAACTTTTTTCTTCTTTCTTTCTTTTCATTTTTCTCTTTCTTCTTTTATCTTTCTTTCTTTTTTCTCTCATACAATACTAACCCTTACCCAAATACTCTAATTCAAGAAAATCTAAGCTTTCAAGGTAAAAATTACTCTTTTATGTTACTACTTCTTTTCTCTATATTTCTTCTCTTTTTATTTTTAAACTAAGGCTAGATCCTTATATTTTATGTCATATATATTATGCTAATGCCTTAAAAAAATTATGTTCATGCTTAGATGTTAAAAAAAAAAATGTTCCTTTTTCCTTGATTTAGGAGGTAAATCTTCTAAATGAAAAGGAAAGGAGGTGGTGGAGAGTTTATAAATTTCAAGGTTAGTGCTTTATTCTCATTTTAGATATATTTAGGATGTTTATACATGATTTCTTGAGATTTATATGTGTAAATGTGTTTTTCTTTTATTAAATGTCATGATCTTTGTATAAGCTTTCACTTTTATGCCTTAAATGATTTATATGATTATTTATTCATGTATTCAAAGTAGGACAGAATATATAGCTGCTGTCCCTCTAAAAGAAATGCTTAAAAATTATGTTTTGATGTTATATTTCTTGAATATAAGTGTTAAGGATGTTATGTATGCAATTTGATGTGATTTAGTGATGATTTATGCCATTTTTCATGCTTGTAAGAACCTTTGTGACTATATTTTTATGATTTTATTTTTAGTTTATCAAATTAAATATTTTATCTTGATTATATGATGTTTAATGATGATTAATAAAAAGTTGATTTGATTTAATGTATATTTAGTACATTAACTCTGGTGGACCAAACTATGAAAGGACTAATGTGCAACTTTGACATTTGATGAGGACAATTTGGAACAGATTCCAAGGACTAAAAGGCAAATTCCCTCAGCTTGTAGAGTATTTGGACAAAAGGAAGACTTTAATGACTTAAACGAATGACTAAAATATTAATATGCACTAATTATGGACTAAAGAGTAATTTGAACTAATTAACGACTATAATTATAAATTGGACCCCTTAAAAAAGATTAATTGTGGACTATGGATAATTTAATTTACCATTAGTCTATTTATTCCAAGTGGAACCCATTTATAATTAATAAGGACCTTAAGGACTAAATTGTAATTTGTCCTTAATTAAGATGATGATTAATTAAGATTAGCAATAATTAAGTAGTAGTAATAAATTAATGTCACGACCCATTTCCATGGACCGGAGTGGCACTAGGACCTGGGTGGGCTTAAGGCCCCAAAGCCCGTAGTAAGCCTTACTATTTAAAACTCACATTGTATTCACAATTGTGGATTCAAGCTCAATAACTTATTTCACAAATATATATTCAAAGTACAATCTATATAATAAATGTCTGTACTCTATTTATTAATTTACAACCCATTTGGAATACAATTGCGGAACTCTACTCCATAATTACTATCCTTTGCATTTACAATGATGATTAATTTTATCGATCCGTATCTCGTTCGATTGAACTCCAGGATTCTTCTTTCCATTTATTACCTGGGAAGGGTTGGAGGGGGGGGGTGTGAGTACTAAACTCAGTGAGTAGGATTAGATAACCCTCTCACCTCACACAATCATACAAATGCTAAAATATTTTAATGTGTTCACCCGTTTAGTTATATGATCATGCAGTTTGTCAAACAAATGACAATACAACAACAATCACAATTATTATCACCTTCATATAATCATATCACGTGGAAATTAGTCAGTGGAGTCACCGAAACCCGATGAGCCGTCCTCCCACATGGCCCATCCACTCACATGTGCACTAGGGAGCCAATCCCCCATTCTGGCTGACCGGTATAATCCTCACACGACCGGTCCTCTCATTATTTTTCTTTTCTCTTTTCTTTATCTCTTTTTTTTTGTACCGACAGGCGGCATCCCAGTCGTCTTCCTCAAATCTAGATCATCAGGCGCACACAGCAGAAGGCCACCCTGCGGGCAGCGATCAAATCTAGATCATCAGGTGCGCCCAAAGAGGCTACTCTGCGGTTTCCATATAATCAGAATTATCAAGTGCACATGGGGGCGCCGATCTCTCATTTACCCGGCTAACAATAATCAGTATCAGGATCCATATAACAGTAACAGTCTCACAAACCCATGGTGACCCACTTCATCCCAATTCCACACAAACAAGGCACAGCAATATCACATCACAGGTAATCAAGCAATATTTAATATCAACAAATAGTGCATCACAATATGGCAATAATGCATGATAACATTTAGCCGTGAATGCATGAATGCAAGCGGATGATGCGAATTATCTAACACTACTCACAGTTCTTTATTGTCCTTTATAAGACTCTCTACTACTGCACGCTTCCAGCTTTTGTCTTCATATTCCGGAACCTTATAAGCATCTAAAATAATAAGAAAATTCTAAATAAGAATTATAATTCTGAAAATGTTTTCGTATTCATTTATTCATTTTGGTTGCTAGTTATTTAACTAACTTATCAAACTACATTGTACATATATATATATTTATAGTGTTTTCTTATTTATTTATTTATTCCAATTTATAACCTTTAGATAAAATTTATAGTTATTCGGTGAGGAATATTTTATAATAATAATAATAATAATAATAATAATAATAATAATAATAATAATGATATTATAATATTTTATAATACCTAAAGTTTTAGTCATATAACTAATTTAATTCTTCATTCGGTGCTTTACTGAAAATTCGGCAGTATTTTCTTTATAAACTGGACTATCCAAATTTTACATAATCCACATGTCAATACATAGCCCATCCATCGGGCAATTTACATTAACTGATCTCATCCGCCATAACCATTATTCATCCGTTCATTCAATTCACACAGTCCATTATAATTAATTGTTCTATAACTATTTATTTGTTAATAAAATTCCTAAAATTTATTATTAGCTAAGAATTTATATTTCAGTACCAACCTTATAATTATAATTAATATTCATGAAATATGTCTAACAATATCTAATTTAATTTATTTAAATCCTTATTTAAATTCATTAATTAATTAATTCGGGATTTATTCAAAAATTGTGAATCAAGCTTTAGAGTGTACCGATTGAAAATCATATTTTATTTCCGTGATCCGCGCAAAGAGGAAAGCATTCTGCCTCTTGAAGTCTCACTGGCCAGTCGCGGGACCGCCGCAGTCGCCGCCGTGAACGGTGGCCGGAAAATTGGCCTTGCCCATAAATTTATCACGATGATACCATTCGACTCGATTTTTCATCAAGAATCCGATTTAAGCGTCAATTGAGCGAGATCAGTCCCCTAGCTGGCCGGATCGGACCCGACAGTGGCTTCGCCATCGCCGTTCATGGCGTTTTCGTCAGCCAAGCTTTGTCGCCGAAACTGATGGGAGGAAGAGGCTCATTGGGAAGAGAGGAGTCGATCGAAGCATGTCCCTCGCCTTGAAGCTGCTGGAAATGGCATGGATAGCCGGAATTTGTTGAGCACGAGCTGTCAAGGAGAACAACTCCGTTCTGTTCCCATTGAAGCTTTTTTAGCGCGAGAGGGGGCTGGAGACATGACCACCAGCACCAGACGAGCCGACTGCCACCTAGCTTTCGTTGAGCGGTGGCCGGAAACGAGGAGAGGGAGAGGAGCATTGCTGCTCCTTGCGTGCGCGAAGAAGAAGAGAGGAAGAGAGAAGGAACAAAAAAGAAAGAACGAAAAATCTTGCAGCTTCTAAACCATTCTGGTTCGATTCGAATCGGTTTGGTCTAAAACAGTAGTTTAGCCCGATTTTGCTTGATTTACGGGATTTTCACCTGGTTTACATATCCGGTTTGGTTTATTTTTATTATTTTATTTAGGTTCTATAACATTTCTTCAATTTACTTAATATTAAGATTAATAATCATAATATTTAGATGTTTAAGATAATTAATTCCCGTGGTAACCACATTTACATTTATATATTTAAAATACATTAATAGTTAGGGCTCCATATTCGTTCTTGAAACTTTCTAAAGATTCTCAACCCGGTAATGCCGATAATGCGTTTTGGGCTTGAGCCCAACTTGCAATTTAGGCTCAGATTGTAATTGCTCGGTACTTACAGCCCATCTCATCAAAAATTTGGATTTTCGATTTATTAAAAATTTAAAAGTTTTGAAAATAAAAATTCAGGGTATTACAATTAATTGGTTAGTAGTTATTAAATTAAGTGGATAGATAGTTAATTGGTGATATCTATATTAATTAGGTACTTAATTGGTAAATAATAGAATTTTATGACTACTACATCAATCAAATAGCCAATTAGTATAATTTAGGAAGCAAAAAGAAATATTGGGTTTAAAAATCCTCTTCGATCAATTAGTTAATTAATTGATCCACTTAAGTCCAAGTTAGGAGAATATTAGAAAATAAGTGAAATATGAATTAATTAGGTAGTGATATACCATGTTTAATATTAGTGCCTTGGAAATTGTGCCATAGTCTTGAAATTTGTGCTTATTAGTGAATTGTGAGTGATTATGTGATAATATGCCATGCTTATGATTTTAATTGGATGATATGAATTTTTGATGCCATAATAAAATATTTTATTTTATAAAATATTCTTTGTGAAATTAATATAGGATTATGCAATTATGTATAGATTATAAGAAAATAAGTATGATTATGCATTTTAATTTAAGGATATGAAATTATGATGAAATATTTAGTATAGAAAAATATGATTTTTATGAATAAAGAGAATTTAGGAAAGAGAATATTTTTCGGACTGTAATAAAAGCCGGTCTAATTATGAGACTGGATGTTTATTTATGGACACTGACATGGATGAATTATAGAATGAATTAATTATAATAAATATTTTATCGACCTTAGTCTACTTGATTAAGTCAATAGTTGTATAGGGGTATAACATGCCATGTGAATAAAGTACTGTCTATATGTAACATGCAGTGTCTTATAGGTACTAATGAACCACATTTTATAGGAGCTAATGAACTCCAATTTTTATAGGGGCTAATAAACCTCTTTTCTAAATATGGCCATTTGATTCCGACCGATGGGTCGTATGATGTTACGTGGGCTTTCGGCCGAAATGTTTATTATGGAATTCTCTATCTGCTATTTGATTCTTCTAAATATGCTAAAAGCCTAATTATAAATATAGTTTTCATAAATTAATTAAGTGTATAATTATGTTGTTTTTATGAACATATGCTGATTTATGTGATATCATGATCAAATATGTCTAGTTAGTGATGCATGATTATTGGATTTAATTAAGCATGCTGACTATGAATATTTATATTACGCGATTAAAATATGTTATATCATGATTATGCTGCCTGATTATAACAAAATGTTATATTTTATAATTTGTGATGTTACGACTTTTTATGTGTATTTCTTTGCTATAAATGAGAAACAAGCACCACAAAGCTTTGTGCTTAGCACGTTGACTTATCACGCGTAGGTTGCTTATTCAGGGTAGGTAATCCACAACGAGCATCAGACTATTCAGAGGCCCCTTATTCCACTACAATTAGTTTTCAATAGTGTCTCTTTTATTTCAGTCTTTAGAAAATCTAGTGGCATATAAATATAATTAATGCACTAGAATATTTTTATTAAATCAGAATATTATGAACTAAATATTTAGAACAATAGTTTTATTTTCAGAATCAGAATATTTTATGGTAAATATCTTAAATGCTTTCAATTAAAAAGAACTGACTTATTTTCTATGTTGAGCTTTTATGAGATGTGTTGGATGATGGATTGAAAACGTGGAGTTTGTTTTGGAAAAATAAATTTGAAAATATAATTGTGGTGTGGACGGATTATAGAAGTATTTTAAAAGTTTTTTTGGGTTTTTGTGACATTAAATATATAGGGGGAACTCTTGCAGATTTTCTATAGGATTTCTCTGAAAATTTTTCCAAGTAATTTTTGTAAAACTAAAAGGGATATTTTTGAATTGTCAAGTATTAAGCATGCTAGTTTAACACTTCAGTGTTAAACCTAAAGTGGCTCTTAAGGTCCTGTTTTATGAAACTGGATTTTGGATGTCATATTTAGTGGTATCAGAGCATTATGTTAATTGATTCTAGGATTTAACTTGTTTTAAGATATAATAAGAGTCTAATTAGTTTACATGCCTTAAGAGACTATTAAGGAATATTTTTCTGATGTTGTATCTTGTGGATCTTTATGGTTGTAGGCTCATTGGGTTAGGATGTTTGTGTCGGGCTCCTGAGACGCTGCGGACGAGGAGGCGAAGAGTTATGCTCCACCCGTTCCTCCTGTTGCACCTGCTGCTACTGTTCCTATTGGTTCGACTAATCATGGTGCTCCTAAATATGGTCAGGATGCATTCCTCCAGCAGATGGCCGACATACTGAGGTAGGCTGTTGGTGCAGCGCCTCTAGTTCCTACAGCTTATGTTTCTGCTCCTAGGCCACCGATTGAGAGGTTGAGGAAATATAGGGCTGTCGAGTTCAAAGGCCAAAAGTCAAATGATGCGTCTATTGTAGAGTACTGGTTAGAGAGTACTGAGCGAATCTTCGAGCAGATGCAGTGTATTCCTGCTGATCGCGTGTTATGTGCAGTATCTTTGCTTAAGGAGAAAGCATACCATCTAATGACTTATGTTCGTTATGTATAGTTGGGTGGCCATGGTTTCAGTTCCACAAAATACGGAACCGAAAACTGACAGTTCCGATTATAGTTTGAAATTGGCCGGTTACAGTTCCAATTCCTTAATAGTTCCAAAACCGACGGTTTCAAACAATTTTTTGATCGATTTTTTGGGTGATTTACATAATTTTAAATCAAAAAATTTGGGAGCATTTAAAAAGAAAACTTATGAAATAATTTAAAAAGAAAACTTTAAGAGAAATAAATAAAAAGGGCTTGAATTTAATTAGAGTTCATAGAAATTATTTAACAATAATTAGGACAATAGTTATAACTTGGAGAGCTTCGAGAGACTAGAGAGGAAAGAGAAATAATTTGGT